>NC_043740.1:324854-334771 GCF_004337985.1 Pyricularia pennisetigena
AAAAAAAAAAAAAAAAAGAACTGCTAGACTAGTCCATGGGACGGCCCGTCTGATGATAGTGCACAAGACAAGCGACGCGCTTACCTTTTCAGCAGAGTCTCGTCTGTCGGACGTGGATGTCTCTTTGCCAGGATTGCTGAGCGTCAGGTTGCGCAGCTGGTTGCGTTGGTGAAAGACCTGGTAGCCCACGGCCACATAAATTACAGCCGAGAGAAAGATGCAAATCCATATTGGGAGGTAGTAAGTCCAAATACGGAGCTGGTTAAAATTGTTGTCGATCCAGCACCACAGCTATATCCAAAGGAGAGAGAGAGAGAGAGAAAAAAAAAAAAGAAAGAAAAAAAGGATCAGTAAGTAAATTCCATTCGCCATTGACAGGAAAGAGACCGTCACTCACAATCGCATCGCCATAGATATAAGCGCCGCCCGGCCTGTAGAATAGGCATATAAAAGCAGGCACAGCTGGGACGCCAAAGCAGATGGCACAGTATATCCATAGATGATTGCGAAAGCTCGTCGGGTTTGTCGACCAAAAAAAGACCAGGTAAACGTTGATGGCCATTGCAAAAGACCACCAGGGGTCCGACTGCATGAACCTGGTACCGTATTGACGATTCGACGTGTGACATGTTAGCGGCAATGATGCCGGTATATTTGATGCAACTTGCTTCGTCAGACAAGAAAGAGTCACGCCAGACGAGCACTTACATCTCAAACAAAAAGGCCTGGGTCTGGCATAGTGGTGAAGTCTCTCCTTGCTCGATGCCCTCCAATGCAATCAGGCTGGCAACGCAGGCGCCGACGTTGGCAATCGAAGCAAACAAGATGAACGTGTTGGGCACCGTCCTGATTCGTTTCGAGGCGTAAAAAGTTACAAAGATCAACGAGACCCCGACCAACGACAGCGCCCCACCCACCCTCTCCAACGTCGACAGTATGTATCGCTGATCTGGGTCAAACGCCATGATTGTCGAATCCG
The DNA here is from genome assembly GCF_004337985.1 of Pyricularia pennisetigena. Taxonomy (NCBI): domain Eukaryota; kingdom Fungi; phylum Ascomycota; class Sordariomycetes; order Magnaporthales; family Pyriculariaceae; genus Pyricularia; species Pyricularia pennisetigena. The sequence continues at coordinate 325,834 of NC_043740.1, forward strand.
CCGCAGTTTCGCGCTGCCCCGAGATGGAGTTGCCAACTTCCATGGTGTAAAGAGGCGGAGGGAAATGGAGAGGCAGGGTCGGGCGTTGTGTGGGAGATGGTGATGATATATACTGACCGACAGACGTTATCAAACCTAGAAATCTTTTGGCAGGGCTCGTTCTCGTGCCCGATTTAGACGTCGGCGCGGCTGGGGGCGGTTTAGGCTGCAAGAGAGCTAGGGCCAAACTAGGTAGGATGACGAGCAGCAACCACACAAAACGTTGTGGGTGCAGCGTGCGTGGTAGTGGTGTGCTGCCCTGGTGGTTGCGTAGTAATCGGGGCGTCTGAGTTGCAGAATGCTTCCGGTGTAGGCTGCGCGTGTGCGGAGGAGCTATGTACTGGGGTGTGATCGTCGACGGATGGAAAGCAGCAAACCTCGGGGGGGGGAGGAGGAGGTGGAGTGGGGGCTGGCTCGAGTCTGCTTTGCTCATGAGTGGTTGGCTTAGGTCTTTTGTCGGGACAGGATGACAGGGATTTGAGCGGAAATCACTACTGGTCAGTCGTGGTTGACCGGGCCCAGAAATGACAAAGTTGATTAATCTCGAGTGCTTTGTCGTTCGGCCGTTTGATTCATGGGTTTGTCGGGAAGGGAAAGGGAAGACACTTCGTCACCGACGCCACGTGCAGGGAGGGGAGCTAGTGTCCGGAAGTAAAAGAGAGGCGTCAGTTGGTCGACCCCAAATGGCGGGATGGTTGGTTGAGAGGGTGTGCTGCCCCTTGCGACTCAACGCAGGTCCGCAAAAACGCCTAGGACAACTATACATACCCGTCTTTCTTGAAAACGATGTCTAGCTCAAAATGAAGCCTGCCGAGACGGAAACTTTCTCGCCTAATAGGGGCGGCTTGCATCAGTCACCAAAAGTGGTAGCCGATCGATGACTTTTTTTTTGTCGGACCGCGAGGACGATGAAGCTGTCGGGTTGGTTTTGTAAGGTCAAGCTCTGTGTGCTCTAGGCAACGCACCGTAGGCCTAACCTTGTTCAATGTTTTCTGTTAAGTTGCTATACCAGTTGTGTGAGGATTGAGCAGCAGCAAAAGCGGGCGAAAAAAAATGTGTGGAGAGAAGAAAGCTGGTGCTCCAACGGGTACGCCCTGCTGGCTCTCTATTCCCTTCGCAGCTTCGCTGGGCGGCGATGTGCGTGTGAGGCGGGCAGCCGTTGACCCCCGTGTCCTCGAGTGTGGTGACACAGGTTGCAGGCTTCAAATTGGAGCAGGTCGTCCTCATTTAACCCGCATCGGGATCGAGCAATGTGGTTGCGGTGAAGGAAAGACTGGAGAGCCAAGGAAGACTCGGGAACATCTGTCTCTGATGGTCTCTTGGGAACGTGGCGGACTTGTCACGTCAACAATTTCCACAGAGTTTCGAGAGACGGCTCCCGCGTCTATCAGCAGCAAATTAGTCGATAATGTCTCTGTGTAGCCGCTGGAAAGGCGGATCATCGCCTGGAATAAAGTGGCTGTGTCTCCGGCGCAGAATACGTGCAGGGGGACCTGAACACGAAGGTGTGTCGCCGAGGCCAGTCTCGCTGGGAGGAGTGGTGGAGGTTCTTTCCAATACCGGTGTTGTGCAATTCGGGTACTTGTTGGCGTTGTCAAGGTCTTTCAAGTCCAAGAAGAGAGAGCAGGTCATTTGCAATGATGATGTTGCCTTGTGGCACGTCGCGGTGCTGCCGCCGCGTGGCCAGTCGCTGTGCAAGGGAAGGCCGGAACAACATTGGCTAGCAGGCAAGACCTTGTTCACCAGATGTCAAAAAAAAAAAAATAAGAATGACATCTGGATTGACAAGACACCCTCGGATTGCTAAGTAAATATGGAAGTGATCTGCCACTTTCTGCAGTTGGGAACCTGCAGGCAATCAAACGTGGCAATATTGGTGGCATTAATCATTAATAGCAGACCCTGGATATTGAATAACCGAGTTGGTAAAAGATTGAGCGCAACTAGTAAACTTTCTCCGGTCCATCCCAATCGCTGGCATGTAGTCAAGTCATGGTAGTCGATCCTCCCCCGCATCAAGGGGGCGCCTCGATGGAGTGTGGCTTGCTGATGATTGTTCTGCCACGGACCCTAGAAAAGCGCCTAACCGGTCGAGACCCAGATCGACTCAAGGATATCGCAATTGGTGCTCAACACTTGTTGTGCTTGTCTTTTACTGGACGGAACGAAGACGGTGTGGAAATAAGCTACAACCTCGAGTCCACGGCGATTAACAAGGTTTTGGTGATTATTATGTAAATTTACTCGGGAAAAGGGAGACAAAGCGTGGGAGAAAAAAAAAAAAAAAAAAAAGGTTGGAGGCAAATCATTCCCATTGCAAAGTACCAAACAACAAATGGATGGATGGCTAGGCGTTCCCCTGCAACCAAAAGGGGTTGAGTTCTGATTACCCAGAGACAAACATAGGCACAGATCCAAGGGACTTTGGCCACTACCGAACAAAGGCATACAAACACTTGGCTGTTAAAAAATTGAAAGTGGACGGCCAAGCATCAGCGCTCGGTTGGGGAAAATAAGCTTGGCAGGGATCGGCTGGGGTTGCTTGTTTGCCGTAGTGTTCCACCCCCCCAAATTGCTTACTCGACGTGGCACTTGCCACCCACCACCATCAGCGGTCAACCCATTTCCTGTTCCATTTCAAGCTGCAGGTTGCCTTCTCGGCGCTGCTCTAGCTTCGCATTGCGCTTACATAGTAACGACTTTAAGCAAACGATGCACCTTCTCCTAATCGCACGAATGGGAACGGTCTGCTGGTATTTCGCCCTGTCAGAGAGTCCGTCGCGTGTTCTGCAGACTACAGCCGAGTGCGTCCTGGCTGGGCTTGGACTGGAACGGTGCTGGAGAAAGTGTTTTCGTCTTCTCGTGGGTGATTGCATTCCGTGTCGCCGCCAAGCATTCAACATTGTATGTTTATTGGTGGCGCTGTCGGCTGCCGCCGTGTGACTGTCAGAAAAAAAAAAAAAAAAAAAAAAAAAAGAAAAAGAAAATCAAAGTTCAACCATGGAAAGGAAACTGGGAGCGAAGGCAGAAAGAGGGTTGTCACGTGAAATTGCTATCCAAGCCAGGATCGAGATCAAAGTTGCCGCCCCACTATCCATAGATCCACCCACATTGAATGTTCAGTGGGCCGTGTGGAGTATAATCAAAGAAATCTCAACTACCAAATATGGACTTTCCAAATCTTCCACTTGACTTTCATGTTCTTTCACCAAACCGTCACCAGCTCTTTTGAATCTATGTGCTCATGAAGCTCAGCCAATCTAGTACATGATTCTCTACTTTTTTCTGACTTTATTTCTTCTCACGCTTTCCATTTTCTTTCTAGCTCAACACCACGTACATTCTCACATTCCTCACCTAGTTTTCAAAGAAAGCCATTATCACTTGTACGTAATTTCTACAGAGCCCTGGACTAAACTTCTTGCTCCAAAGTATCCATGTGTGGTCGACACTACATCATCACCTAATCTTCACTCTTCCATCGGATCAGAAGCAGTTCTTCTGAAAACACCCTCACTTCTCTCTTTGTTGTTATTGGTCTTGGATTTTCTTTCTCTCTTTCTCACTACCATAAGAAAATCTATCTGGTGACGACTTCAGCCTGCTCAATCAGCTTTCTTCCATACCAGAGAGCAGTAATTTATATCACTTTCAAATTAAGCCCACCTAAATCGCCCTGTCCAAGCAAAACCTTATATGCTCACCCTCATATACCAACCAAGCATCTGCTGTGTCTGAGGGGGGACCCAAAGTCCCAGCTCAAGATGAAGCAGCTATAGATAGCTGTTGTATGTGGAAGCCCATTTGGTTCCAACTCGACCATGTCTTTGTCCCACCAAATACAGAGCCAGCTATTGGTAAACCCTCCTTTAGCACACAAAATGACCTCCTTCATCAAGTCAGCAGCGGTCTAAAAACCTTTCCCAAGGCTGACAGCCTACCAGAAGTCAAGGCAAGCATTCAAATGATCAACAACATGAGACAGATGTATCACGGAAAGAGGTCTTGGACGACGAGCTAGCAATGAACAACATAAAGAAACTACAGCACGGTGGTAGGTAGCTTTTGTCATTCTTTTAGATCCGTCACATATTAAGCCAAAACAGATGTCCTTGCCTTTCACATTCGTGCTCAGAACGCCGGTCTGCTACTGCGCCGGGGAGGGCAACAAGGTCATTTTCAAGTCGTTAGAGCTCACGCCCCGACGTGCGGATACTATGGCCTGCAAAAGCAACCTGGTTCGGACATTCCCCAACGTTGCAATTGCTTTGGATGCGTCAACCGTGACAGGTGAGAGCTTTTGCAAGCCCTTTGCGAGCCTTCTCTCAGGACTTGGCATTGAGCCACATGCCGACGCTCGTGCCCGAGACTCTGCCGACCCGATGATGGTCGCACGCATGATAACAGGCATCATTGGCGGCTCAGGTGGTACTAAGAAAAAGATAGGTGAAATTACCAAGAGGACACGCGCAGAAGCCGCCATGCAAAGCTCAGAAGTCTAGGAACGTTCTGTGCTAAGGCTTTTCCTGCGCGTCCCCCTTCAGCTGACGCTGAACGGGTCTCAACCTCAGAGAAACCTGTCGTTTTACAAGTCCCTGATGGTCTGCTTCATGGCATAAATACTGGGAAGAGCGTTCAACCAAGTTCTCAAGATTCCACCATATTTGATCTCTTGCGCAAGGTTGAGATCGACCAGAGGATTCGCAAGCTTAAATTTGGAGCAGAAACCCTTTGAGTATCGACAGTTTTCAATGTTGAGGAGCGCCCAACAGTTGCAAGATCGGTAATGGTACAAAGATTCAGCAAACGGAGGAGCAGGAATTTGCCGAGAGGTCCAGAATAGGAACGTCTCATCGCATTCTTTTGAGAAGCCGGTCAAGTACATCATCAATCAGTCTTTACAACCGAGATTCCTTAAACCCAGCTAATAATACCAAACCTTCAACGGCACATCCATCACGTCGTCAAGATACGAATTTTCACTGCCTTACTAGCAGCCTGTTGCAGTTGCCAGCACTAGATATTCGACAGACAAATACAGGTGGAATATACGATCTTGCAGAGGTCGAGCGAGGCATGGATTGCCACCCATCCTTCCCAATGGACACACAAGAATATTGGCAAACAAATCAGCTGCATCATAATTTCCAACTTGTTCGATAAATAGCGGGAGAAGGCCAGGCACCTCTACCTTGGAAACCCTAAGCTCGAGTCGCTGATGCGCCTGGTGCTGCTCGTCACTTGCACACTTTTACTCCCGACACGGGAGCTGCTTATGCGAGACAATGCTGTCGAGCAGTACATAGCTAACCGCAGGCGCCAAGCCAAAGGAATGGAGACAAGACGCCGCTTTCTGGTTCATGTGGCAGCTCCGACTCATTGCCGTATTCTTCTATGACGAGTCTATCAAGCCGGGCAATGTTATCACCAGACGCAGAAAGTTCAAAGCAACGAGAAAAGCAGTTGACGTATTTGCAGACAAACAGAAAGAACAGTTGCAAAGACTAAAGTCCCCTGGCTGAGAAGTATCGCGAGCTGACGGCATTAGCTGCCGAATCGCACCAGCGACAAGGCGAGACGAATGACTGAGGTCATGAAAAACACGACCGCGGTGAAGACTGTTTAGCTTGTGAAAGTGAAAAGCTAGCCGACATACTGAGCATCAAGATTATTGAGCATGCACTGCCTGCTGACGAGAACAAGGTCAAAACCCATACTTTTCCGGGCACAGGCGCCATCAGCGTTCTTGCTGCGGGCCAACCTCTCCATGTCCCTTTGGGACTCAAGACCAGACCCCATGCATCAGAGGCAGCAGAAAAGAATGACCCGCAAGGAGAGCGTTACATTGGGCAAAATATCATCAGGATGACAAAGCCGCCATTTACCCGGGATGACAAGCGCATGCGCACCCTGCCCAGTGTCAGTTGCCTTCACCCTTTTTTTTTTTTTTTTTTTTTTTTTTTTCGCTTCGCGCTCAAACACATCCCTCGGCGTGAGATATCGTCTGAAGTAAGTAACAGACTCGACTTGGTCAAATGAGACGAGCTGCCGCTGGTCCGAGTCTCAACCGGGGCGCGTAGATGACCGTGCCCCCTGGCGAGCCGGGTCAAATAAGCCCAAGGAGAACAAGTGGGCGTGGTCCGGCATGCTGAGAACGAGGATGCCAAGATTGATGTACGGTTTTGACGTGTGGTGGGGGGGTTTGGCCGGGTACCTGGCGTACAAGGCCATTGGTAGTGGAGACTCGTCGGTTGTATGGAACGAGTTTGGTGGATCGGTTTGAAAAGTAGTAAGTAGGCAGGTTTTTTCTTCTTCTTTTTTCTCATGCAAGGAATAGGAACATGGGTAAAAAGTGTGGTATGCCGAGCAAGGCCTGCAAATTATTACATAACAAATACTAAACACCTGTTACCGGAGACAAACCTCCTCGTCACTCTAAAACATCTCTTCAGGAGATGGTTGGTAGCCATGGTCATGGTTCGCACCGCCTACAGCTTAAAAACCCGCACGTTCCCAGCAGGGTTCTCCCTCAGAAGCTTGGCGTTCCTCTGCCCATAGTAAAACCTCAGGCCCAGCGCGCCCGCGGCGACAAAGAAGAGCAGCGCGGCGTTGGTGAAGTGCCCTGTCGGGTAGCCCAGCTTGGCCTCCTCGGGCTTGTAGATCCACACGCCGGGGATCTGGCCCAGGCCGCCGCCGATGCTGACGTTGATGGCGATGGCGAGGCCGACGGCTCCCGTGCTGAAGATGTTGGACGAGAGCCAGCCGAGCAGCGGCGGGATGCAGCTGAAGGCGCCCGCGGACCCGAGGATCAGGCAGCCGTAGCGCGCGGCAAAGGCGGATGGCGGCAGTATGCCCGAGACGAGGAAGCCGACGCCGCCCATGATGGCGCAGACGGCCGAGTGGATGCCGCGGGCGTTGAAGTGGTCGGCAGAGTACGAGGTGATTATTTGCACGACTTTAAAGAGTTTGAGACATGGCGTTAGTCTTTTCTTGAGACAAAAAAAAAAAAAGGAAAAAAAAAAAAAAAAGAAAAAAGAAGTAGTGCCCTGTGTGGCTTGCATGGTCCAACTCACCATAGGCTACAGCGTATGGAGGCACTGTCATGAGTTGCGCCTGCAGGTCAAAGTATCCCAGGCCGGCAGTGATGGTGGGCGTGAACAGAGACAGGCTGCTGAATGGGGTCGAGATGCCAAAGTAGATGGCGTAGTGTCCGTAGAGTCGCCAGTCAGTCAGGGTGGCCTTCGCCTCGGCCCAGCTCATGCTGCTGTGGTGTTGCTTGCTGCCGTCGATCGCCAATCGGGCCTGGGAAATGTCGCGCTCCCTGGTCGACAGCCGCGACCACTCCTCGGGGAAGTCCGGAAGCAGGAACCAAACGGCGAATGCGGATAGGCAGCTGGGCAGACCCTCGAGGATAAAGAGCCAGCGCCAGGCCGACAGGCCGTGCACACCGTTCATGTGACCTATCGCGTAGGCGAGAGCACCACCAAAGGCGCCTGCCAGGGTGGCGCTGGCGAGGATGAAGGCGACGCGGACGGAGCGCTCCTCGGCCTTGTACCAAAAAGTCAGGTAGTAGACCAAGCCGGGGAACAGGCCGGCCTCGAACATGCCGAGCAGGAAGCGAACGCCGGTGATTTGGCCAAAGGTGGAGGTGCCGCCCAAGCCGATGGTGATGGCGCCCCAGCTGAACATCAAAAATGCGATCCAGCGCGACGGTCGCAGCTTTTTGAGCAGGATGTTGGATGGCACCTCGAAGATGGCGTATGCTACAAGAAACACCAGCAGCGCAATGGTGAACTGGTAGCTGGTGGTGTGGGTTTCTGATTGCATGTCGTTCTTGGTGCTGGAGTTGAGGATCCTCGCATTCCCTATGTTGGAGCGATCGAGGTAGCAAAGAAAATAGATCGCTGCCGACAAGGGCAGAATGGCCATGTCTTGCTTCCATACCAGCGCCCGCTCCTCCTCCTCGGTGAATGTGGTGAGCGGTGTTTCATGCTTGATCAAGTTTGTCAGTGAGGTCAAGTCCACAGGCTCAGTATGTTTGTTCGACGGTTATGCAGGGCACGCATTCACATTGTTTTGACCGGGTTGAACCTCGAGTTTGACGTCGTCGAATTTGTCCGCGCCAGACACGCCGTTCTCATTTTTGGTAGAGGCTGCCATTTTTTTTTTTTTCTTCTCTTGTCGTTCGCCGACTGAGAGGTGTGCGAATCACACACGCTGCAGAACAGAACGACGATGCAGCCAAAAAGAAACAAAATCAGCGTCGAGAGAACAGGAAGCAAGCCAGGTGGGCGCGCAAGCGGCGGTCAGCAAGACATCCAATCATCAACGTCAGCAGCATGGGCCGTGATGGATAAAATCAGTTTTTGTCTGTCCGAACACGGTCCACTCCATGTGCCGATGCTTATCCATGGTATGCGGGGAAGACTCGGATAGCAATTAACCGAATGAGTACCAGAGAAAGCAAGGCAAGCTAAGGGGTTTAAAGGACCGAAGTCAAGCAAAAGAAAGTAAGGCGAGTTAATAAATCTTAGCAGAGTAGACTAGGCTTGGCTAGGCCACCGACCGTGGGTACCTTTGCTATTCATTCCATTGTAAATCCAATCGCCCAGAGGGGGCTAGAAATGGGACAATGCGGAGGAGGGTTGGTTTGGGGTTTGTTGGCTTTCCCATTGGATTGTGGGGTCTTGTCATAGTAGAGGTGGCAGGTGATGGTGGGCAGTAAGCGGGGTAACCTCGGGTTTTGTGCCGCCTAGCCGCTTTTTGAGGAGAACTAGTGAACGGGAGTTGAAAGCTTGGCTTGAGCTTGGTTGTATTTTACCTTTTTTTTCTCTTCCATGACTGACCTCTGGCTCTCTGGGTAGGGTACGTTAAAATTTTTCTTTTCTTTTTTTTTTTT
>NC_043740.1:335458-344417 GCF_004337985.1 Pyricularia pennisetigena
AAAAAAAAAAAAAAAACAAGAGTAGGCAGGGAGCCCGTGAGTAGTGTGAGCTAACTTTGGGTGTGAAGACTCAAAAATATAACGCGGGCCGATGGTGGCGGTCTTGGGTTTCATTGATCACGATCGACTTTTCACTTAGATTAGTGAAAGTCTTGGCGCGTAGCAGTTCACAGGGTCATGAGTCGTCGGCGAAAATCCTTGATTTATTCGTCTGCCATTCTATCCCTACTATACCAGGGGAGCTTTATTCTATTATTAGACAAGGAAACGACAAAGTGCCTTGGCGTCTTTCCAACAAGCCTGCTGTAACAACAACCAACCATTGCCTGTCCCATTTTACTCCTGCGCAACCACGGTGGTGGCCATGAACTGCTTGTAAGCCGGGATGGACCAGCGGCGTATGCGCTTGCCGTACTTGACCATGATGAAAAATGTAAAGGTGCAGGCCAGCGAGATCATGGCGGCGGTGATGAAGCAGTTCTGCAGGCCCTGGGTGGTCCACCAGGGCGTGATGCCGTAGCTGATGCCGAAGCCAATGGTGTTGCGGATCAGCATGACCGACACGGTCGTCTCGCCGGCGATCTCCTTGAAGCAGTCGACGTTGTAGCTGACGGCGATGGAGCCGCCCGTGACCACGCCAAAGGTCAGCATGCCGAGCCCAAACACCAGGCCGACCCAGTGCACGTTGTAGTAGGCGCCCACGCCCCACGTGATCAGGCCGGCGGACGACATGACGCCGGCGAGCAGCAGCACCCAGAGGCGGTGCTCGGGCTCGCGGATGCCGTTGTTGCGCCGCGCCAGGCGCAGGGCCAGCCAGTCGGCGGCGTTGCCCGACCAGAGCGAGGCGCAGGCGGCTCCGATGATGGGACCGGCGTAGACGCAGCCGACCAGGGCGGCGGAGAAGTTGTAGGGGTTGGCGGTGAGCACGGGGCTGGCGGTGCCGTTGAGCACGTTGTACCACGACAGGTTGATGCCGTACAGGAAGCCGGACCAGGCCACGGTCGGGAGCCGGAAGATCATGATGATGGGGCGGTAGGCCATGCGGAGCATGTCGCCGTTGCTGGGCCGGCCGGGCAGCGCCTTGAACAGCGTGTATTTGCCCCAGCCCGCGTTGATGTCGGGGTACTCGACCTGGACCGCGGGCACCTCGGTCGTCGTGGTGTTGCCCTCCTTCTTCATGTCCACCACCGAGCTCTGCTCGCTGGTCGTCTCCTCGCTGCGGAAGTAGATGGTCTCCTCCATGAAGAGGAACATGATGACGAAGCAGACCCCGCACACGATGCTGCCGAGGTGCATCGTCCACCGCCACCCGAACGCGTCGTTGAACCAACCGGCCACCAGCGGCGCCAGGAAGTTGGATCCGAACAGCGTAAAGACGTAGAGTCCCATGTGCGTCCCGCGGTTGTGGGCAAAGAAGAGGTCAAAGACTGTGACCTCGCAGAGGGATTCGATGGGGGAGACGATGACGCCGATGAGGATGCGGTGCGCCATCCAGTCGCTGGCCGTTCTCGACCTGGCCGTCCACTCCATCATGGCGACGGTGAGAAGCATGGTGATGAGGTAGACGCCGCGGCGGCCGTAGGTCAGAGCGATGGGCTGCCATAACAAGCAGGCCCAGCCAAAGAAGAGGAACATGAGACCGGTGCCCTGGACCAGGTTCGCCGTCGATATGCCCGTGTCGGCCGTGATGTCGGCCAGCACAGAGTACTGCAGGGAGGTTGCGATGCCGGTTCCGAGGACGTAGAGGTAAGCCATGCAGACCGTTCTCAGCTTGCGGGCGTGCGTCCAGTTCAACGGGTCGTTGGGGTCGGCACTCGGCTGAGGCACCAGGACAATGTCCGCCTGAGACTTGTCGTGCGCATCGGAAGATCCGCCGCTGACGTCGACGAGCCGGACCGTGCCGGGCACCGCCTCGTCACGGTCGATATCGGTCAAGGCCATTGTGTGTGTGTGTGTGTGTGTGTGTGGAGAAATCGCGGGGAGGGATGCTGCTATTACCGTGTTTTTAGATGAGGCGCATCAACGCACAAGTTTAAATGGGGGTGGGGTGCAGGCCAGCCAGCAACACAGAAGCTGGTATTAGAAGATTAGCACGAGGCACGGGTTGTGTTTGTAGATGTCCCTGATTGCAAGAATTTGTTTCATTCCACGTGTACCCGAGAGATGTATTTATATATACACGTGTCTTGGGTCGTTCTGATCCCTTTCGTCAGCTTCACCTCTTATCACAGCATCATCCTGGCGACATCGTTGAGGGCCTTTGACCCACGAGTTGTTTTCATTTCTTTTTTTTTTTTTCTCTCAGTGTCATCGCTTGTGGGAATCTTTTTTGTTTAATGTTGCCACCCTTGGCGTTCGAATGGCGGTCTAGATTGACACCGTGACACGTTCAATGTTTCCCCAGCAAGCCAACAGTCACGCTGGCCGAGATAAGCGTGCATCGGTTCTCGAAGATCTGTTTGAACGGCGGAAAGATTCTGCCGTCCCTCAACCACGACCAACTTACTCCCCCCCCCCCCCAGTGAGTGATTTCCAAGGACCAGGACCGTATCATCTAGATTGGCGGATCAGACCCTTTCTCATGGGTTGTGGTCAAGGGAAGCGGAGCACTTGACTCGGGTTCCGCGGCGCCGATGCGACGACATGACACCCCCGGCCTGTTTGACAGCGACCAACGACGAACAGGGTCCTCGAACGTGGGCAGTCTGAATGGTTCGCTCGGTCACGAGTCCAAGCGGGGTAGACTGCAAACAAATGACTAGGTCTAGAAGTACCACGTAGACGCAACAAAGAATGGGGGCTGAGCTTCCAAGGGATGCAAGCAAGCTGTTGTATCATGGCCCTGTCTTGGGGTAGTATAATACTCCACTGCGGATTCTATATTAGTGTTGTATGATTCGCTCCGACCAGAATTCCGACTTCCCAAAGGGTCAGTTCTGGTACGATCTTTTGACTTGTATGGTCGACGACCGTGGTTGGTACAAGTAGACGCCCTTGGCCAAGCTGCATAAAGGGTCCGGCAGACGTTTAGGATCCACCGGCCTGATTTACGGATTATACCGAAAAAAGCTAAACCTTCGCAAGCCCCGCCTGCACAGGCCGATCAGGAAGATGGGGCCGGGAGGGGGGGGTATTGATCTGGGGGCTGACCAGGATTGTTGGTGTGGCATGCATTCAGGACGTTAGGAGATTTTTTGTTGCTTGCAGCTTGTTCTGGTTCCTAGTTTTCCATCTCCAACCAATCCCCTCACCGAGCAAAGGTGTCGGTGTGAGTTAGTAGTAGCAATAGGCCAGTAACAGTTGTGGTGTATGCGCCAAGTACATGTGAGCAACATATGCCAGGTGTCAGCTGAACGACGCTTGCCTAATCTTGGATTTATACTTCATGGACTACCTGGCATAAAAAAAAAAAAAATAGAATCTACTCTACTCTGTACAGTACTGTAGAGACCTGTCACCTCATCGATCATCCCAAGGTCCGGAGCGGCGCGGTTGTCAGGTAAAAGCGGAGCCCTGGGCCTTGGCATTTGGGAGAGACGTCCGAAAACTATCGGCTGAACTTTCCCCAGCGAACAAACTTCCTCGGAACCGCCCAATATAGTTTTCATGCTCTCCACACTATTTCGCTAGCGCTAAAGTGAAGCGTTTTCTGTACAGTACATACACCAGTACGGGGAATTAGTAATTTTCAGGTCGTAGTCGACTCGACAGCATGCTCTCTTTTTTTTTGTCTCTTTTCCCCAGCAAAGGCCACAGTCTTTTGATTTCAGGACTAGACTAGTTAGTCTAAATGTCACTGTCCTGAAGATGCATGGGTAAAAGTCCACCATCTTGATTCGGCCTCGTTCAAGGGGCAAGGTTCAATATGGTCCATATTTGGTGGGATACTGTTGTTACGAGGGCTCCTTTTACGGGCTTGCAAATCTAACAGACAACGAATCTCAACAGCCGAGTGTTTTCCGGGTTGCTGTCGATGCCCACAAGCGTGTTTGGTCATGCTCATTGCTCGAACCCTCAGCTCTCTCTTTCTTTGATTCATAACTACCCATCTTGTCAGCAACCAGCTCATGACAGCTCCTGAGCTCCCCCATCCCCTTTCGAAGCTTGTATTGTAAGCCTCCCCATGCTCTCCACGCGGCGTTTTGAAACATCCAGCAACCAGAGAGACAAGCCAAGTGGAGTAGGCAAAGGGGGAGTTTGCCTGCAATCACCTTTCCATGTAGTCGTCAGTCTCCTTCAGTTAGTTTCTCGTTGGTTGGGAATGTAGCCCACTCAAACACCTCAAGTTTCGTTCCAGGCCTGGCCTCGCCCCTTTTTCCATGTCTTTTTGACCCAAATGGTATAGGGCCCGGCGCACCGGTCGGCCTCCGTATGTCACGTCACATGTCTGTCGCCCCCTTTCCGTTTTCACACCTTGTTGTTCAGTTTTCTCACCCTCCTCGATGCCGATTGGGGTCTAGCCGTGGTAGATGTGAGGCTGACGTCTCCATGTTTTGGATTTTCTTGGCCCTTTTTTTTTCTCTCTTATAATTTGATTTTTTTTTTTTTTTTTTTTTTTTTTAAAAAAAAAATCGGGGCTGGGAATCTTTACGATTCGCATAAGCGAAAACAAATTTCCATGTCCCCACGTTGGTGGACAATTTTGGGCTGTCCAGCCGAGATGCGGCCTACCACCTTGCGTTGCTTGGCGCTTGCCAGTGACGGGTGTTGACAGGCTTGGCAGAAAGATGCATTAATTCGTCTCATGGATTCGATCATCTGAAATCATCGCTAAACATAGCAGCTTCACGAACTATGTAGCTCCTTCACAGCTTGCGTGCGTCTTTTTTTATTTCTTTGTTCTACTTTGCTTCTTCCTGTTGTTTTTTGCTGTTTGCGGTTTCCGTTTCTCACCTGCCATGTGTCTCGTCCGCTAGAGATATTTTGGATTTTTCATTGCGTTTGTTTTTTTTTTTCTTTCTCTTCTTTTTTTTTCGGTTTTCTTTTTTTTCTGGGCGTTTGGTTTGGTTTCTGGTTTTTCATCTTGGGTCCCCGGACTCTTTGTGATCATCAGAACCCAAGGCAAGCAAGCAGCTAGCTGCTCATAGTAAACATAGCAAAAACCAACTTGACGAATATTCCATTCTTTGAGGCCAAGAGCCCACAATCCCCCCTTTTTTTCTTATACATATATTGGATTCTTTCATTTCTCTAGGCAAAAAAAAAAAAACCCCCGCCCATCATGAATGCCGCCGCCGCCGCCCGAGCGTCCATGATCCGGACGTCGATGTACCAACGAAATGGCGCCTACAGCAACGACGCCGAGGCGGTCCCGCCATTGCCGGACGGGCGAAACATTGCACCTCGATACCGACAACCGCAGAATGAATACTGGAGCGAGGATGTGGGCTACCAGGAGCCGCAGCGTGTCATCCAGGTCGTTGATTACATGGCGTACAAGGAGCGTTGCGAGCAGGAACGACAGGAGAGTTCCTCCGTCTTCCCCGGCTTCTACCGAACCGAGACCAACAGCACCGTCGACACTTTGGATAAGCCTCGGCCGGAATTCGTCGTCGAGCTCGAGTCCTCGGCCCGTGGCAGGATCGTGCGCATGTTCACCGTGTACCCCTACAAGGACATGAACTGGATCGTCGCCGTGCTCTTCATCGCGGGCAGCATGTCGTTCGTCACCAACGGCATATTCGGTCTCCTTCCTCCGGTCTCCAAGGCCATAGGGCCGGCGACCCTCACGACGGGCTCGATCCTCTTCACCATCGCCGGCACGCTTGGCATCTTTGCCGCCTTCAACGCCAACCGCGGCACCATCGAGGTCACAAAGGGGGGCGTGGGCACGTATCGACCGGCCCTCGTCGGTTCCAGCAGCTGGGTGTGGTTCCCGTCGTCGGCCGAGTTCCTCGCCGTCTTCCGAACGCTGCCTTTCCAGGTCGGGTGGTGGTCGACCTTTGCCGGCCTGATCCTGGGCGTGTCCACCGTGTCCTCGTTCCCAGGCGTCTTCAAGGACCCGGCCTCCAACATGGTGCTGTACCAGGCCCTCGTGTACCTGCCCAAGGTCATCGGCGGCAGCATCCTGGTCGTCGCCAACATCGGCCTGCTCGTCTTCCTGCAGGACAGCTGGTTCAAGCCGAAGCCGTCGTCCCCCGACTGGCTCGGCACCTTTCTCAACACGGTCGGCTCGGCTGGTTTCGGCATGATTGGAGTGTTTTTGCTGCTGGGCGACGGCGACAGGGCGAACCAGGCCGCGCTCTTGGGCAGCAGTTTCTTCCTGAGTGGCACTATAGTTGGGTTGTACAGTCTGATGGAGTTTCACCCGGACGCCTGGGCTGCATGAGACAAAAGGGTGCGAAGCGAGCGAGCATGCGAGGATCGAAGCGGCTTTGTGTATTTCTTTTCTGCTTTTTTTTTTTTTTTTTTTTTTTTTTTTTTTTTTTTTTTTTTTTTTTTTTTTTTTTTTTTTTTTTTGCGGCTACATATCCACCCAGGTCTATAGCTCTACGTCAATCGTAACAAAAGTACCCAAGATCAGAGAGACAATACAACTTCAGTCATCAACCGCCACTGCCAGCCCGAATCTCATCCAACTCTCTCACGGCCTGGGCGACCAGCGCCCGAGCCCGACCCGGCATCTCACCCGCCAGCGCCGCCACCAGCAGGCCCTGGACGCGCTGGTATGCGGCCTGCCGCCCCGCCTCCATCTCATCCTCCGAGTGGTGCTGGTGCTGGTGCTTAACGGCTTCGTCATTGTCGGGAAAGTGAAAGTCGGCCTGCACGTGCGGCGGCAAGGCAGGAGACGACTGCTCGCCGATGGCTTGTTGTTGCGCCCACTGCAGGTGTGGCGAATGCCCCAGCGACCTCGCCGGCGACGTCAACGCCGTGGTTGCCGCAGATTGGGCCGGGAACGGCGGAAAAAGCGGAGTTTCGGTCGCGAGGGCGCCCAGTCCGAGGAAGGAGGCGGTGGGCTCGGTGTTGCTGTCAAACACCCCTTTCATGCCCGCCGTCTCACCGGGGATGCCAGTGGGAAACGTCGACTCGCCGAGCATCGCGGGCGTTGCTAGCGCGGCGTCGATCCCGCCTAGGTTCGGAAGCAGCTGGGCGGTGATGTTCTGGGTGGTGCGGGCGTCTTGATGGTCTTTGTTTTCAGACATACGTTTGAACATGTTAGTATTTTTCCATTTGCTGTTTTTTTTTGTTTTTTTTGTTTTTTGTTTTTCTTTTTTGGTATCGCAAGTTTTGGAGAGATAGAACAGAAGCAATAAAAAGCAAAAGCAAGAACAAAAAAAAAAGCTTACATGGAGAGTAACGAGCCCTCATCCACCCCGGGTCAGCCTCAGCCATTCCCGGTATCAACATGGTGAACATGTCCCACCAGTACTCCTCCTCGGACCTGGTGCCTAGCGGCGCGTCCACCAGCGCCTCGTGCTCCTCGTCCATGAACCTCTCGGTCCCCGCCAGGTCCTTTGGCTGGCAGGCGTTGGCGGCCCTGTGCTCGTCGAGACCGCGCAGCGTCTCCTCGTGCTTCCAGCAGCGCTCGCAGCGAAAAGTGCGCTTGTGCACGCGCTTGAAGTGCTGCTTGAGCCGGTAGATGCTCTCGCAGCCGCCCGACTGGTTGCGCCGGCCCTCCAGGAAGCAGCTGAGGTGCGGTTCGTAGACTTTGTAGGGGCAGGCGAAGCGGCGCCGTCTCCTCTGCGACGAGGGGTTCGGGTCTGTGATAAGGTCACTGGCGGTGTTGCTGTTCTTGTTATTGTTGTTGTTGTTGTTGTTGTTGTTATTGTTGACGGTGCCTGTCGTGTTGGATCTCCTCGGGCGCTTGGGGTTTCTGCCGCCGGCATCTTTGCGCTCAGTCGAGGAGCTCCGCTTGGTGGGCTTCCCGAAGCTGTGCGGGCTGGTATTGGTGAGGGGAGATGGCACTGTCGAAATGCTGGGACGGATGCTGCTGCTCGGGTTGCTGCCGCGACGAGATGTTTGGACGTTTGGGTGCGGGTTGCTACGATAGGTGTACTCGTGGGCTGAGGTAGGCGTCGGGGTAGGAAACTCGTAAGAAACCTCTCCCTCGTGCACAATGTCAAGGGGCGACTCGCACTGCTGCTGGCTGGAACTACCCCAGGGCATGATTGGGGCCTGGATAGGCATCAGGCGAGGACACCATGTTGCGGCGTAATGTTGATCTGCGGATGTAGTGCCTGGTGGGTACTGCTGACTGCCCGCGAGGAAGTAAGCCAGAGTGGAAAGGTCACTGGTGTTATCGTGCATCGCCTGTTCGGCAGGATTGGACACGTCAGGAGCTTCTTGGGGGGATGCTGGTGCCGGGAGGGGTCGAATGCTCATTATAAACAGCTGCCCAGGCCAAGCAAGATAACCAAAGTCCGGTTATCTTCAGCTGGGTAGATAGGATGCAAGGTAGGTACGTGGTTGCAGTCACGGTGCGGCTCGGTTGGGGGCGGCCCGGGCTGCTCGGAATCTGGGCCAACGTATTTTGGCTGGAACCAGCCGGCCCCCACGAATCTTGGTATTTTGTTTTCTTATATCAACAGGGTCGGGATTGTATCCTGGGAGAAGACTTGGTCTCTCATCTCACCGATGACAATTTTTTTGCCGACAGTTAGTTGGATGGTGCGAGTCCAGGAACAAGTTTGGTGATGAGGGGCTAAGAAAGATAGTGATTGAATGCATCATGTCTGGAAGGCGTGTCGAAGCTATATGAATTCCAAGTTCCCCTGTCCAGGTTTTTTTTTCGAGTTGGTAATGACGATGTATTTGTTGTGTCGTTGCGGCTTCTCTCATCTCACTCGATCAATGTGTCTGTCAGTCTTCATGCCAGGCCCTCACTGTCAAGCTGGACAAACCCTAGTCTGGAGACTGACAGCGGGAGCTGTGCATCACATCACACCCACTATTCTGACCCCCCCTGTTCAGCCGTCCAAGCCCTACTCCGCCCAGTCCCCAATTTTGGATTTTGCGCTGC
>NC_043740.1:695106-816945 GCF_004337985.1 Pyricularia pennisetigena
ATCTTATACACGTGAACCAGTAGATTCTGAACCACATTGGATCCCCACAAAAGTCCCTGCTGCTTGTATCCTTGGCAAAACGGCATGTTGAATACACTGTATGCCAGGAAAATAAAGCGGAAAGCTGAGGTGCAAATGGACCCCAAAGAAAAACAAAAAAAAAAAAAAGAAATATCGACTATACAACATATTTAATACTTTGCAAACCAGCTAGTAAAGTGAATGGTGCATGGTAAAATCAAAGGTATGTTTCCTCAACGAGATGGAGTCTTTTTACTATCCGTCACCTACGCATTTGCCATTAGCTATGTTTTTCATTACTCCGGCAGACGATCTAACGACACACTGACGACCCTCCCTAACTTTAACCTCGGCTAGTGTTCGCGAGGTCGAGATTAAACTTTGCGTGTCGCATGCAGTGTCTAATGTTTGGAAGAATAAATAGGATCGATTTGTAAAAAGCCCATCAAAGACTATACTTGTGGACCGTCAGGGGACATTATCCACCGATTCACTGTCACGCGCTCAATCAACCATGGCACTTACACCCATTGTAGAGGAGTTGCTCGCATACAGCCGCAAGTATGACGCTTTCATAGCCAGCGGCAAGCAGTTCCCCAGTTCACGTGAGGAAGACGAGGACTATGTCAACACTCGGCAGGCCATCATTGACGGTTCGCAGCGGCTCCGCATGGCGGCCATGACGGTCGACCAACGCCTGCATCAGTACATAACCAAGGCGAGTAGACCCAGAAACAAAAAAAATCAAGACCCCCGGCTAACTGCTGCCAGGCCTACGACGTTGCCGTCATGAGGGCGCTCAGCGAACTCAATTTGGCCCAGCACGTCCCCGACGAGGGCATAACATTCGCGGACCTCTCCCGGACCGTGGGTATCCACGAGCGCGCCCTGGCCAAGATTATGAGGACCGCCATCTGCCAGGGCTTGTACCATGAGCCCGAGCCTGGGCTTGTCAAGCACACCGAGGTATCCAAGCTGTTCACCCTCCCGGGCATTCAATCTCTGTGTCGCTTCACCATCGCAACGGTGCTGCCGTCGATGGAAAAGCTAGTCGAGGCCTCCAAAGGCTGGAAAGGCGACCAGGACCCGTCGCAATCGGCGTTTGACCTGGCACATAACATTAACAAGGAAGGGTCCGCGACCAACTTTCCCGACGAGGCCTGCTTCAAAGCCATCATGAGTCCGCAAGACGCCAAAGGCCTGGCATCGTATCCTCTCTGGCAGGAAATCGACAAACCGGGTGCGGTTTTCGTCGACGTCGGCGGCAACCACGGCTACGGATCACTCGCAATCGCCAAGGCTACAAAACACGTGCGTTTCGTAGTGCAAGACCTGCCATCGATCATCGAGCGCGCCCAGAGCCAGGAGTCGCAGCCGGGAGGCATCTTGGTCGACGCCGACGCCGGCCATCGCATCCAACTAGAACCGTACGACATGTTTTCCGGCCCTCAACCGGTGGAGCAGGCAGACGTATACTTCTTCCGGGCCGTCTTTCACAACTGGTCAGATGCCAAATGCAACGAGATACTCCAGAATCTCATGCCTGCGCTCAAGACAGGCGCCCGAATCATCATATGCGACATGGTGCTGCCTGATCGTTGCGAGGTAACCGACGAGCAGCACTACAGTCGGTGCGTACAGCCAAAAATCTCTTACCCTTGGTAAATTTGCTTATTTATAAATTTATTATTTATATATATATATATCGCTAACTCCCTGCAGCATCTCGGACCTGGTCATGTTTGCTCTCCACAACGCCTGCGAGCGGAGCGCCAACGAGTGGAAGGCCTTGTTTACCTCTGTTGACCCAAGGTTCTGCATCAAGGAAATGTATCCATTATGGCCTGGTTCATACATGAAGTTTATCCACGTCGTGTTAGACTCCTAAGTGGCAATGTAAGCCCGGAAAATTACTCAAGTCTAGCTTAGGATTCAAATAGGGCCAGATTAAACAGCCGACACCTCGGGGTATTCTGACGTGATGTTTTTTCGCTCACCCAATGTGCAATATCGAACATAGATGTTTTCGGGACTTTCCCCATCCCAAACTCCACCCAGATATATGTCTTAACTTATTTGTGAACTTGTGCATGATTAAAGGTGTAGTTTGCATAAGGTGTAAGGAAGCCCGTCATTCATATAAGCTCTCGTTAGAATGAACCTTGAAGAGTATGCGCTTTTTTTTTTTTTTTTTTTTTTTTTTAAAAAAAAAAAAAAGAAAGCAAGTACTAACTGGATGTGGTCAGATTTGAATTGATAGTCTGACTCGCACTCAAAGTCAACCCCCGGGGCCCTGAAAGTCTGGGCTTCTCGATTACGTTCCTCAAACCAATCCAATGTGAAATGGTATTTCACTTACCATAACTTCCCTAGTTTTGCAACACAGCTTACGCGTGCTTGTACCCCTCACGCGAAGGTTCCGACGATCCGGCCCATCCACCTCACAATAAAGTTCCTTCCAAAATGTTCAGAACTTCAGTCCCCCCTCCCCACCAACAGATAGCTGTTTGTCACTAACCGTCAATATGCACGCCGTCCGGACTCTGGTCACCGTATCCTTTGCCGCTGCCATGGCGGTCGGTAGCGTCGACTCGGATACTGACCATGGAGCGCAAAACTCAACGTCGAATTTGCTCACCCGCGACGTGACCATCATCGGCGGCGGCGTGACCGGTAGCTACGCGGCGACCTGGCTGCACGATAAAGGGTACAGCTTCGTGGTGGTTGAGAAGCAAAGCAACCTGGGTGGTCATACCCAGACCTATATCGACCCGGTCAGCGGGGTCGCCATCGAGTACGGCAATGTTTTTTTCCAGGACACCCCGAGGATGCGTGACTATATGCGGCGGTATAACGTCAGTTTCTCCCGGATACCTCCCATCAACGACCCCAACCACGCCATTAGATATTACGACTTTAAAAGCGGCCAGGAGGTTAATTTCGAACCGCCTCCGGGCCAGGCCGTGCAGGATAGCCTGGACCGCTGGGCGGAAATGGTTGAAACCAACTTCTCGTACCTAGACAGGGGCTACTACCTCCCGGACCAGGTGCCGGACGACCTCATGATCTCCTTTGTCGATTTTGTCAACATGCACAGCCTAGGCGACATGCTCAACATCGCCTTCCAGATCGGCCAGGGGTACGGGGACTTCTTACGGGTTCCAACCCTGTACGCCGCCAAGATACTCAGTCCAGCACTGGTCCGCCAGAGCAAGCAAAGGTCGATGCTCATCACTCCCAACAACGGGTTGCTGTACCGGCGCTCGGAAGCCGAGTTCTCCAAGCGCGATAGTCTTCTTCTGTCAAGCACTATATCAAAATTCAACCGCTCCGTCGATCAAGAGGGCTACATGAGTTTGTGGGTGGAGACCACAGGAGGCGGCAACACGACCGCCAAAAGGGTGACCAAGATCCGCACGCGCAAGCTGCTCTTGACCATCCCGCCCCCTTCGGCGCTCGAGCCCGGATTCGGACCGTCCGAGGAGGAGAAGCGGCTCTTTTCGCGCTTCTCGTGCAACCACTACTGGGCCGGAGTGGTGCGCGGCGCGAAGCTCCCCTCGCTCGAGCTGCAGAACTGCGACCGTTCCAATCAGGGCTCCGTCCCCAGCATGCCGGGAATCTACGTCTTTGAGTCCACGCCCTCGCCGGACCTGCACACCTTCTGGTACGGGGCCCAGGCCGGAGCGAGAAACCAGACCCCCGCGGGCATCAGGACCGAGGTTCTGGGGGCCATCCAGCGGTTGAGGAGGGCCACGGGTGATGTATCTGCCGATGAGAGCCGAGTTCAGCTCGCGGCCGTGGGGGACTACAGCCCGTTTGCGTGCATGGTCGATGGTACTTCTATCAAGGAGGGCTTCTACAAGCAGCTGTACCGGCTTCAGGGTGTGGGGAATGTCTGGTGGACCGGCGCCGCTTGGCACACGCATGACGCGAGTCTTTTGCTGGAGTTCACGAGCGACGTGCTTGCAAACATGACAGGGGGGGGAAAGTGTCAAGGTCACTGGCCTTGTGCGTGAATCAAGGACGTCGTCTGGTTTTGTTAGCTAAGATTTGTGACTTTGGCGACTTTTGCGAACTCTTTTTCCTTTGGCTTGCATCACCTGTCTTTTGCATTACTTGGCGAAACAGTCACATGCTAGTTAGTTACCCACTAATGACCAGCAAAATAAACAAATAAACTTTCCACTCCTTTACACATTGGTTATGATTGCAAAACTTTGAAGCGTCACTCTTTGATAATTTCTTGCCGTCTTGAGATAGCGTACACCCCCACTTTGTGCACATCTAACTATCTCATGCACCAATACTCTTGAACAGCAACCCACGCTTGGAATCAGGCATGTTCTGAACATTGGGGTCAGCGCATGAGTCAGAAACGCTCAAGGTTTCAGTCGACTCACCATGTTGCCCATTTCTACATTAGGGTACCTTTTCATTCCATCCGGCCCAGGGACGACGGTAACTTCGTAGTTGAGCAGAATGTGCAGCAGGATGAGCTTCATCTCGGTGGCGGCAAAGAACCGCCCGGGACAGGCATGCTTGCCCCAGCCGAAAGCCATGGTTCCGTGCGTCACCGACGCGAACTGGAGGTGATTTCCACCTCCCTCGGCGTCCTTGGTACGCAGCCGGGTGAAGCGATACGGGTCGAACTTTTCAGGATTTTCTGGGAATAGCTCAGGGTCCCGTCCGATGTGGTAAACGGGAACGGCTAGCATGGTGCCCACGGGAACCTCGGTGCCGTCGGAAAAGGTAAACGGCTTCATCACCCTGCGGCGGGCCGAGACTGAACATCATGTCAGATCGAGATGTAATAATGGCTTGGGGGAGATACATACGCAGGTCAGCTGGGTTGAGCCGTTGAGACTCCTTACAGACGGCGTCCAGAAGCTTCAGGTCAAACAGCATCTTGGATGTGATGTTGCCGTCATGCTCCTGCAACACACGGTGCATCTCATCTCGCACATCTTTCATGATTTCCGGCTCTGCAGCGAGGTCGAAGAGACTGTAACACAGAAAAAGAAAACATTAGAGACAAACCAAACAAAAGAAAAAAAAAAAAAAACGTTACCATTCAAACTTACGTTGCTGTCGCCGTCAGGGCTGTCGTATGGATAGCCACCGCACTCAACGATAGCTGCAGGCGAGCAATGTCTCCATCTCCCTTGATCTCGTCCGGAAACTGGTGGCGATTGTCAATAAGCCACTGAAGCATGTCGTCAGGGGCTGGCTGGCTCCCCGGGCTAGCACTCTGCCTTTGACTAATCGCAGGGCCTAGCAGGGCGGCGATGCGGCGGTGGGCCCTCCAGACTCGGCGGACCGGTGGGATCAACGGTGCAACAATGGTGCGCATCGCCTTGGGAAACATCTGCAGGATCAGCGGGCCGCCAAAGGCATCGGCGGCGTAGTGTGCTGCCAGGTCCATGTACTCGTCCGTCCGGCAGAAGTCAGGCCCGACAAACATCCAGCCCGAGACTATGGTCACTATGCGGACCAGCTGGTGGTGGATGTCGACCTCTGTCCAGTCGGAAAACTGTCCAATCTCGGAGAGCACGGCATCCCTAGCCACGCCACTCAGCTTGGGCGTGACCTTGCCTGTTACTTGGTTAGAAATGAACAACTCTGTTTACGGGCTTGGTGACGAACCGATCGAGGGTGTCAAGTCCCGTTTAACAGAGTGAATGAGGGCTTGAGACGTTACATTGATTTGCGTAATGGAAGCCTCCACAAACTACTCGTTTGCTGTCAGTATAGCTCACAACGCTGGCACTCGGATCAACAAACCTCTTCGAATGGCGCGTGGGGACTGAGGACGTCCTCAGGGGCCGATGCATATGACTTGAGCAGATGGTACGGAACGCAAACATAGTAACCTGTCTTGTTAGCCGCCTGCGGTCCAAGCGGTGTTGCGGACGTTCAGCTGCATACCTTCGGGCGACAGCACTCTGTACAGTGATTGAAACTTTTTGTAGCCGTCACCGTACAGTCTTTTTGCATGGGATCTGTACTCCTGCAGTCTTTGTTTGTGCGTGCCTTCGCCCGAGCACGGAATATGCTCAAGACTGTCGGGCTTGCGGCGCCATGCAGTGAGGACCGCTGCTAAAAGTGCAACAGCCAAGGACGCAGCAATCCATGGTCTCTGGACAAGCAGGTCAACTGGCCAGGCGACATGCATGATGGCGTTTGATGATAGCGAGGTTGTAGGTATGGGTACAGACAAGCGTAAACTTAACAAAGGTGCTATTTCGAGCCAAACGCTCGCTTTAACAAGATGTTATTCGGCAGCGCTGAACCGAGATTGAACCCGTAAGAGTAGGCTGGGATCTAGGGTGCAGTCAACTCAAAGACACGCGTTTCCCGATTCGTCCGTCATAAAAGTTTTTCTTGTGCCCAGGGGGAGGTGTTTCCGCTGAGCCGTCTTCGGAACCGACAATGAGGATCAGGGCCGCTTTCAGCTAAACTCTATTCCGCGGGCCGGTAGATGTTATAGGACGATTCAGAGCCAATGACATGAGACCAATAAACAACGATGCAGAAAGTTTCCTGCCATAAGTTTCTGAAGCTGACGTGTACTTGTAGCTTACTCGTATGTATAGTTCATGTTTGGCCTAGCTTGCACGAGGGAGAAACTGATTAATGTCTGGTTGACAGGACCAAGCTGAGTTTTCAGGTTGGCAAATCATATTACATACTAATATATCCCTGGAAATGCTTTACACTAGCCACTAAGTTATACTACGGCATGGAGAGTTTAGTGCGGCTTTGATAAGCTGTTTAGCCTGATGGTGACCAGCTACATGTCCTAGACTCGTCGCGATTGCTCGGGCAAAGGCGGCTAGAATTGTTTCGGTGAAGAATGTATTATTTATGTGATCAAAAAAATACTTGGGCTTTGAGAGAAGAAATGTGTTTGGATGTCACACTCTGAAATATCACAGTTATCATCGAACCTCATTATCGAATAAATTTTGTCCCTCTTACACTGTAGCGAATCAAACAACGACGGATGAGGCGCCTACCCACGGAACTATTCAGTTCCTGCGTAAGCTATGTGTACATGGCAAATTCGGCCCCGTGAGCATATCGTGCTGACCTTTGTCTCTGCATAGATGGTTGAATACCCAAGCCCTGCTCATGCTCTCATCTTAGTTGGCGGTACTACGACGTCAACCTTTCAGGGCTTACTGTTGCCACTGATGGTACGTAGGTGACCTGAGACCATGTGTACCAATACTGGCTGAACTAGGCAATTCTTAATGGGTCGCTGGCTGGCGATTTTGCAGGCCTCATCCGAGCAGCTAAGTCGTGATAACTTCCTAGTGCAACTCTGGCCCAAGTCATTATAATTTATACCTCGTCTATCTAGCATGCGCCTAAGCTGTTGCCAGCCAAGATCAGGTCGATGACCTGAACCGTACTCGACAAAGCAATATCAGCAGCAGACACCGTATCTGAACACCTTATTCAAGCCGTTTTGAGTGCCGCGCGGCGAGACCGAACAGTTTTGACGATTGTTCACTGCTGGTCGACCGCGCAAAACGCTGATTGCACTGTTGTTTTGGGCAAAGACAGCCTGTTGGAAAAGGAAACGTATCAAGACTCAAGCGCTTGTTGCGCGGCGCGGTGCCTTTTTTTAAATCCTCGTTGAATCCCAGGGTGTCACCGACTTAGCTGACAGCAAGATTTCGTGCAGTGCACTCTGAGTCGCTGGTCTCGAGAACGAGGATTGGCGGGAAGAGTGATGTTTCATGCTTGGAGTCCCACACACAAGCACACCACAGAGAGAAGCCGAGCAGTTCCGACCTCAAAGTTCGAAACAAAACTTTTTGGAAACATGATGCAGCAGATAATGTCTTTCTTCGACTCACAATCTGCCGACTCCCTGACCGCGATGCTTTCCTCACCGCCGTCGTCACTTCAACCCCGTCCCGCCGGGATCTGCTTCGGCTTTCTCCCCGCCGTGCACAAGGCTACTGTGGCCTTATGTGGGATTATGAATCTACTGGTACAAGGGACAGCTTGGTTGCCTTGGTTGGGCCGTCTGGCGGCGGCAAAAGTTCGATACTGTCTCTGGTCTTGCGCTTCTAGGATCCCCAGTCTGGAAGCGTCTTACTGGACGGGGTGGACATACGCAAGCCACGGTCTTGTTTTCAGGCACAATCCGCAAAAAATCTACTAATCTCAGCAGCCAGTCCAACTTGCGTATCCGCGCTCAAGCTGAATGCCGCCATAGAAGCTGTGGCACTTGGGGAGACCGTAGCATCCATGGCTGATGGGGGTTAACACCACGGTCGGGACCCGAGGCATGTCACTATCTGGGAGCGAAAGATAGCGTATCGCCATTGCGCGTGCGTTGATCTGGAACCCCGCCGTACTCCTTCCTGCACGAGGCCATGTCGGCATGAGACAATGTTTCGGAGCAGATGGTCCAGATGCCTATTGGTTCAGCGGCGCTACACAAAACCATGTTTGCCGTTGCGCAGAGGCCAAGTACGGTCAAGGGTGCTGATGACTATATTTATGTTGTTGTTGTTGTTGGCCGGGGCTCTGTGGTTGAATCTGGAACGCACAATGACTACTGAACCCTGGCGGCTTATACGTTGCCATGTGGGATTTATAGACCTCATTTTGTCAGAGCAAAAGGTAAGATGGAATAGGCTTTTGATAATAATAGTGTTGCAGTAGATAGATTTTGGCGTCACCGACAATTAGCGCTGAGTCAGCGTTCAGAGCATAATTAAACCCTTGCCACGCTCTTTGATCTAGACAGCGCCAGCTATTTCAACACATGGCTTTCATGCCCAACGAATCAGGCTGCATGTGTCAGTTGTATTTCATTACAACCCGCGAAACCTCAGGCTTGGCAACTCTATTTTCATTCCTTTTCCAGGCTAGAATGTTTGCTGATACGTGCCAAGAGACTAGCTTCCGCGCTATGCTTAACCTTGGCCGCGACAGTCACTTGTATGCAACTATAGGCCACAAGCCAAAAGGTTGTCTGGGCTATCAAGTACCGCTTTGCATAGATTTTGGAGACTGTGAACACGGTTGAACCGGCAATTATCAAACGTTTCTTATCAATAAGAAACGCGTGCGCATGTATAGCACGACGGATTGAAAATACACGTAATTTAATCGATTAGTGTGAATATTTTTATTCGATCGAAATACATACTCCTTGACGTTGTTTGAATTTTGTGGATGGGCAACCCTGACTTATCATTCGTCGCCACCGGTGGCCCGTCTGGAAGGATGAATACGTAACGTAGTAAGTAACTAGGCAAGTTCTAGACTCGGCATCCCTAAAGCGGTCAGGCCCAAGGTATTCCAAAACCCACCCCCCGCGGGCCCAGAAAGCTTATCAAAAGCCCACGAATCCGTGGCTTTTTGTTGCTGTGGCGTTTGTATTTGTCAAGGCAAAACAAACATAAAATTATATACACCACAACTTGCAAACAAGCCCCGGGCCGTGGGCCCCGCGGCGGGTTTTATATCGCCGTATTTCGAGGACGCCGAGTCTTGTGCAAAGGTCTCCGCGTCACTTTCCTTTTCGCCCAACGAACAGGGCAAAACAAATGTTGCATTATTACCTAATCTTGGAAACTAAAGAAGAACCCGCGAGGCTTTTAACCAGGATTTTCAATTATCGACCAATATGATGGTTTCCTAGTCAAACCTCGAGTTCTGCGACTTGTAATACAGCAACCCAACCGATCATCTTAGTAGGACGTTGTCAGTGCTGGGCTATTCACAGGCGCAACTGTAGTCTAGGTATATTTGCATGGCTATCTTCATGACTTGTCTGGCTTCAGGGGATTTTTATTCGTCTAAGAGCCGAGCACGTTTTCTCGTCAGAAGGAATTGCACATTACGTAGCCCGCAAGAGAAAATCAAAAATCTCGACATACGCCTATATACCAACTGACTCGAATGTTTCATCAAAGGCCCTCAGTGTGACGGTATATAGCGATTTATCGTGTTGCGACGTCAGGTTTCTTGAGGGCTAGGCCTGCATGCGAAAGGAGGACAATACACCTTATTCGTTTCGTTGCAAATGGAGCTATATACGTGTTGATTGGGACTAGATTCTTGTTAGTTGGGACTGCATAAATACCTGCTACAAGTTCATCAACAGATGAAGATGTCCATCTAAACTTTGGAAAGTTAACTCTTTGCAAGCTTTCGACAAACATCTTATCTTTTTTTTTCTCTGCCATTCCACGATCAAACGAAGCTTAAGTTGTAACTTCGACGCCATGGAGAGCTTAAAAATCTTTCTTTTTGGTGACCAAACCACCGACTTCGGAGCGACCTTGAACAAAGTTGTTAGCACAGCTAAGCAGAAGTCTCCTCTTGTCCGAAAGTTTCTATCCGATGCCCTTGACACCATCAGGCTTCAGGCTCGGGAGACTGGCACGCACAAGCTCTTGGAGCTTGACTCCCTGGATACGCTCCTCTCGACCCCCGAAAAGTTTGAGGGGATAGCGGATGAGACAGGTGTCATCCATACTACGTTTTCATGCATCTCGCGACTTG
Organism: Pyricularia pennisetigena; assembly: GCF_004337985.1. NCBI lineage: Eukaryota > Fungi > Ascomycota > Sordariomycetes > Magnaporthales > Pyriculariaceae > Pyricularia > Pyricularia pennisetigena. Next base: position 705,661 of record NC_043740.1, read on the forward strand.
GAGAACTTATACTGTACGCCTAAAGATCACGAGAAGGACGGTTGTGGCCGCTTTGACTAACATCAGACAATTATAGACACGCCGAGCAAGATTCTACAATTTTGGCTCGTAACGCCCATGGTCCGCCCACACAGGCGGTCGGGTTATGCACTGGCCTTTTGCCTGCGGTAGCATTAGCGGCAGCTCAGGACCTGCGCGACTTGGCAAATCTGGCCCTGTTGATGGTCGGCGTTGCGTTCAGGCTTCGGCTGGAGCTGCATAGACGATCGCAGGCGGTAGAGAACGGCAATGGCATATGGGGCTATCTCGTTGTGGGGCAGACTCCAAGCGAGATCGAGGCCGCCCTGGACAGCTTTCACCAAACTCAGGTACGTCAAAGGCAATTTTTTTGCATTCAGACAAGTAAAAAAAAGAAAGAAAGAAAAAAAAAGAAATGAGCTTATATTCACAAAACCTAGAACCTTCCGACCCACAAACGGGCTTACATTGCGGTGGCAGCGAGTTCCTGGTCGGCCCTTTTTGGCCCTCCTTCGACGATGAGAAGACTTTTCCACGAGTCCAACAGCTTTCGCCAAGCATCGGTCACGGAGCTGTATAGGGCGAACGGCTGCGTGCATGCTTCCCACCTTCCCGGTCTGGATACTGACTACATCCTTGGTACGAACCGCGAGCTGCTGAACCGGCCGCTTTCTTCGACTGTCAGCATCATATCCACCAGCAAATGCCGACCGTTTGAGGCCAAAAGCCTCAGGGACCTGCTGTGTCAGGTTTTGGAGGACATTCTCACCCTCCGGCTCGACATGGACGGCACCTTGAACGCGGCGGCGGCAAACGTTCCGACCGGTTCAGACTTGCAGGTCTTGGTTATCGGCGGGGCCAACGCCGTCTCGGCGCTCAAGAACTCTCTGGGCTCCCGCGATGTCACCCTAACGGTGGTTGAGGGCGCCGTGCCAAGGCCGCAACCAGCGTTACGAAACGGGTCGGAACGCGTCGCCATCGTCGGTGTCAGCGGGAGGTTTCCTGATGCTGAAAATGTGGACGAATTTTGGCAGAATTTACTGGCTGGTCGAGAGGCACATAGACTGGTAGGTTTCCCGCTCTCCCCCCCTCCCGTCCGTTCCAAAATTGACCACGACCCTCCACCCCCCAACGAAAAAAAAAACAGGTCCCTGAATCTCGCTTCGGCATCGATGCTTGGAGGCACGCTCTCGGGCCAAACGCCACATTGCCCTATGGCTGCTTTCTCAAGCGACCTGGCCAGTTCGATGCCAAACTTTTCAACATATCCCCTCGCGAGGCCGAGCAGATGGAACCAATGCACCGGTTACAAATGCTGACCACCTATGAAGCCCTCGAGGACGCGGGCTATGCGCCGAACGCGACGTCGTCCACGGACAAGACGCGAATCAGCGCCTTTATCGCACAAAGCTCGGATGATTGGCGTGACATCAATCATCAGCACGGCATCGAAACCCACTATGTGCCGTCCATCGCGAGGGCCTTTGGAGCTGGCCGCTTACACCACTATTTCAAATGGGAGGGTCCGGCCTTTACCGTCGATGCGGCCTGTGGATCCAGCGCCGTGGCGATCGCCCTCGCCTGCTCCTCGCTCGTCAGGGGTGATTGCGACATGGCCGTCGTAGGCGGATCGATGCTCGCTTGTTCGCCGGATGCCATGGCCGGGCTGGCCAAAGGCGGCTTTTTGTCGCCGACAGGCAGCTGCAAAACCTTTCGGGACGACGTTGACGGGTACTGTCGCGGCGAGGCGGTCGGGTCCGTGATCCTGAAGCGGCTCGAGGACGCCGAGTTGGACAAGGACAGAATCCTGGGCGTGATCGACGGCTGGGCGCGTAACCATTCCGCTTACGCCTCCTCCATCACCCACCCGCATCAGCCGAGCCAGGAGCGCGTCTTCCAGCAAGCCATGCGGATGGCCAACACCGCGCCGGAGGAGGTTGGCTATGTCGAGGCGCACGGCACAGGTACCGTAGCCGGCGACGTGTGCGAGGTCAACGCCATCACCAACGTGATCGCTGGCTCCCGAGCAGCCGACAACCAGCTTGTCCTCGGCGCCGTCAAGGCCAACGTTGGTCACGCCGAGGCTGGAGCCGCCATCGTTGCGCTTATCAAAATAGCCATGATTTTCAAAAACAACGGCACCATCCCGCCGCAGCCTGGATTTGATAACCCGGTCAACCCTGCGCGGTTGAATCCCGAGTTTCCTCATCTGGCCAACAGGCATATCCATATCGCCAATGGCCGTCAACATCTGACCGCGGGCAAAAAAGCAATTTTAAACTGTTTCGATGCGACCGGAGGCAATACGTGCCTCGTTTTATCCCCTCCCCCAGCCAAGTTGGCGCTACCAAAAAATATGGGAGACACTGTACAGGACCCGAGAACCCACCACGTTGTGGTTTGTTCTGGTCACACCTTCAATGTCATGAAAAGGAACGAACGCCGTATCCTGGACTACATCATCAACCACAAAGAGGCCTCGGTGCGCGACCTGGCCTATACCACCTCGGCACGCCGAGTAAAACAACACGGTGTTCGCACCGCCTGGACTGTGTCGGACACAAAAGAGCTCGGCCGCATGTTGCTAAAGGAGACGAGCAAGACAGAAAACTGCACAAACCGCCCGGGCACCATCGTGTTTACTTTTACAGGACAAGGCGCGGCGTATCGGGGAATGGCATGCAAGCTGTTCGAAACATCGCCACTGTTTCGAAAGAGCATCATGGCGGCCCAGCGCTTATGCGACTTGTACGGCCTCCCTTCTGTCGTGGAATACATACAGGGCCGGGAACAAAAGGGCGCAGTGGCCCCAGAAGTCACTGCTGCGCAAGAACAGCTGTCCCTGGTGGCTCTGCAAACGGCGTTGGCAGACCTCTTTAGGTTTTGGGGTCTTAAGCCTGATGTTGTGGTAGGGCACAGCCTGGGGGAGTACGCAGCTCTATGCGCCGCTGGTGTCCTGTCCCTGGGTGATACGCTGTACCTCGTCGGCAGGCGGGCTGGCCTTTTAGGTCGACACTGCAGGGCCAATGACTATCGTATGTTGGTGCTGCCGGTGAGCAGCAGTGATGCAGAGAACATGATTGCCAACAGCAACGGCTGCTGCATTGCGTGCAAGAACACCCCGAGCGCAACCGTAGTCAGTGGGCCTTCCATAGAAATCGACAAACTGCAGGCTGCTGTCCGCAAAGACCGTGGAATCGAGACCACCATTCTTCCGGTCCAGTACGGCTTCCATTCCAGTCAGATGGAGAGTATTGCTGAGGATGTGGAGCGGTTGGCCGAAGAGGTTCACTTTTCATCTCCCCAGATACCCGTGGCCTCGACTCTTCTTGGGAGGATCATCAACTCTAGCGGCACTTTTGGTCCCAAGTACCTGTCCCGCCAGACGAGGGAGGCTGTCGACTTTGTGTCGACGGTTGAGGCCATCCGCGCAGGCGGCCTGGCGGACAAAGACACTATCTGGGTCGAGATAGGCCCCGACGCCGTGAACACGTCCATGGTGCGCAAGATACTCGCCATCAAAGACTCGGATCGCCTCGTTCCCGCCATGAAAAAGGAACACGAGGTCTGGGCCACCATCAGCAATCTGGTGGCCTCGGCCTACTGCAGCGGCCACGATATCGACTGGCATGCCTACCACCTCCACTACCAGTCCGGCCTCGAGTTCCTGGATATGCCAAACTATGCCTTTGATCTTACCGACTACTGGCGCCCATATGTCCACCCCAAGTCCACGGCGGTCGTTGGCAGTGAAACCAAAGCGCTGCCTCCCTCGGAATCCGTCGCGGAAATGGTCTACCTCACGTCGTATCTGCAGTACGTCAAAAGCGAGCAGGTCGCGGCGGACGGTACCTTGACGGCACACTTTGTGTCCCGGGTGAACCACCCTGAGATGGTCGCCGCCGCGCGAAACCACCTGGTCAACGGCAATCCCATCTTCCCCGGCTCAGCCTTTTGCGAAATGGCTCTTGCTGCTGCAGAATACCTGATCCCCAGACACCGGAATCTTCCGGAGCCGCCAGAACTCTCGTCCATGGTTGTTCAAGACCTGGAGATGAACAGACCGCTGATTATAAGCACTGCTGCCGACACGTCAGTCCTCCTGACCAAGGCGGTGTGCCACAGCCGCGGTTTGAGGGTCGAGTTTAGCGTCCGCGATGGCCAGGACACGCTGCCGCTCGGCGCTGTTGGAATCGGATACAAGAAGTCGGGTGCGCTCAGGACAAAGGCCGGAAGAATGTCGGTGTTTTTCGTACGCAACCGAATGGACAGCCTGGTCAAAGCCGTCGCCCAGGGTGAGGGCCACCTGCTACGCAAGTCGCTCATATATCAGCTCTTCCAGCGTTACGTTCATTACGGCAAGGGATTCCAAGGAATCGAAGAGTGCTGGCTAAGCCAGGATGGGCGTGAGGCCGCGTGTACCGTCCGTCTCCCAAGCAGTCCCTCGGCCACGGGTGAACGTGACGCCTTCAACATGTATTGGCGAGATTGCGTTTTCCACCTTGCCGGATACCTGCTCAACGGCCATCCGGACGGACCCAAGGAAGAGGCCAATATCGCCGTTGCTGTCAAAGAGATTGCGTTCGAGGAGGAGCTCACTGATGGCGACACCTACCAGGTCTACACGCGCATGGAGCCCACCGAAGCGGGCTATCTCGGAGACGTGTTCGTGTTCAAGGGTGAGAAGCTCGTCGCAATCTGCTCCGACGTCATGTACAAGACAGTGTATCCTCGGCGCGCCGGACACAGGCCCGTGGTGGCTGCGCCGGTCAAAGGACAGGAAGTGGCCCTGACGCCACCGCGTAACGATGATTGCAACCATCACTCTGCTCACTCCACTTCTGTTCCATTCCAGCCCAGAGAGGCTTTGGTCGAGAAGACGACCTGCTCTAGCCACGGTTCAATCACAGTGAGCCCGGGACCTTACCAGTCGAACGCACCAACAAAGTCCCAGGTTGATGTGGCAGAGATCCTTCTGGACCTTGTCTCGGAAGAGACGGGCTGGGAAAAGGAGGAGCTCGACAATGACACAAATCTGGCAGATCTCGGAGTAGATTCGCTGATGAACATTGTGCTGGCCTCCAAGATGAAGTCCGAGAAGGGGTTCGAAATCTCGGCGGCCAAGTTCCGAACGTGTCTAACCGTGGCTGACATCCGTCGCGAGTTCGGCAGCACCGCGGCAAGGGCGCCTTCGCCGCAGCAGCTTCAGGAGGAAGAAAGTGCAAATTCTGTGTGTTCGTCGCTGAACGACAGCTCCGACACGGAATCGGGTTACGACATGTTTTCATTGAGGAGCGATCAGTCCGACTCGGAGAGGATGGTCGAGATCGACCCGCCACCCAAGCAGGAATCCAAGACCACCACCAACATCGACGCCAAGTTTGCCGTCGAGGACTTCCTTATCCAGGGCGAGGAGCAAGAAGGCGTCCCGCCGCTGTTCCTCTTCCCCGACGGCTCCGGCTCTGTCACCTCCTTTGTGCAGTTGCCCAACCTGGCCAGTAACATTGCTGTATACGGCCTCCACTCGCCGTGGATCAAGGAGCCCGAGCTTTTCAACTGCACCATCGAGGAGGCCACCGAGCTGTACCTAGCCGCCATCCGCGCCCGCCAGCCCCGCGGCCCGTATCTGATGGGCGGCTGGTCTGCGGGCTGCGTCATCGCCTATGAGTGTGCGCGCCTGCTGGGCGAGGCCGGCGAGGAGGTCCTCGGGCTGATTTTTATAGACATGCACTGCCCACGCCCACTTCCGCAGTGGATAGACACGACACGCGAGCTGTGGGAGTACTGGTGCGAGACCACCGGCCTGGACAAGGTCTTTGCGCCGCTGCCGGGCGGGGCCGACCTCGGGGCGCATTTGATCAGCAACTTCCGTGCGCTCAACAAGTATCACCCGAAGCCCATGACCAAGACCCCCAAGCACGGGACGCTTATCATCTGGGCCAAGAAGGGCATGGGCAACGGTCTGAAAAAGGACGACTTTCCAGATATGCCCGACCCTCTGGGCGTGGGAGAGTGGTTTTGCTTTGACAGAACCGAGTTTGGCCCGAACGGCTGGGAGAAGCTGGTTGGGGACAAGGTCGAATGCGTTGCTGTCGATGGTCACCACCGCTCTATAATGGTTCCTCCAGATGTGAGTCTCTCGTGCGGTTGAGCTGCCGAATCAACGACGGATTGCTAACATCATCTATTACCAGGCTTACCAAATGATGAATATTATCGACAAAACTTTGGAAAGGTTTCTCTCCTAATGTATATAATTACGACCGACATTATAAAGTTTTTTTTTTTTTTTTTTTTTTTTTTTTTCAACTGTTCGCGTTTATATTCGCGACTAAACTGCATTATTAGACTAGACTTTAGACATGATAATTAAAATAGAAATTAGCAAAGGACGCGCCCGAGGTAACAATATGTCAGTGTCACATTCCAAAAACCCCCCCAAAAAAAACCAATATTCTTCAAGGGTGTATCAAATGCAGTGGGTGCTGGGTAAGGCATCTTTCGCTGCTCCACAGCCTCAACTCTCTGCCATATTTGTTGTTATTGCCGATTCCCGTGATCTTGATAGTTGGTACTGTCAACAATTCGTCTCCATGCTGTGTGCCATCGAATGCAGGCCCTGTACGCAGTGCATCATTGCATTGAGTGCTGTAAGCTCCGTGTGCTATCAAGTAGGCCCCAAAACTGGTTGAATGCCAAGACTTTGCTGCCGGGCCACACCAAGGCTCACGCTCATTACAGTCTCCAGACGTGCTTTCGCCTTGTTTTCTAAGCTCCTTCTGTGCCCTCAACCTGCCAGTGTGACGACGGGAGCCAGAGGATCAAACATTTGCACGTGGGTGAAGATCCCAAATCTCTGCGGCACGCCGATCTATATCCTCGTGGAAAAACGGATTGGTTGGCTCCGTGGCGGCTAGTCGCACATGACTTGGAGACCGTCCTGGGTGAGTATGAAGAAGTGGTCAGCTTGACCAACTTTCTTTTTAGAGGTCGAAAGGCGGGGTCAAGGTCAGTCACTTTTAAGATGAGAATATCAAATATGATAAGCATGCAGGATAGCCTTTTTCTACGTTTTCTCTTCCGCTACTTTTGCTCGACTTCCCGCAGCTGGCTCTTTGAAGATACAGATTGGACCTGGTGTTAAGTATGAGCATCTCTAGACTCTACCTTTGTATAATCCAGCTTGAACCAGCATGCAATGTTAAATTTTTACCATTTTAGGACTCTCTTTCATTACCAAATACACAACCTAAATGATACTTAGATCGACCTTTTGGTAACCTGCTTAAAAAAAGGGCTGCATTGTCCCCCATCTCAAAGCTGCGGTCTAACGTCAATGGTAAAATATTGCCACTGGATGTTTTTTTTTTTTTTTATAGTTTAAACAAAGTGATAGCAGATACAGCCCGGCAAAGTTGGCAATCATTACCCCAAGCTGCATTAGCAAGGTGTGGGCCTTGAGTTAAGCCGCCTGGCTATTATTAGACGGGTGACTTTATGCTTATGTATCGAGAATCAATTTAATAGTACCGCCAGCAAGGGCTCGCTTTCTTGGGTACTCGGATAATCTCGTAAAACTTGCATCCTACTAAATTTAAATTGCTTTCCCCTCATGTGCCAGCGGGCTGAAGTGCGCAGCCAAATATAAACCAATGCATACATGCGATCGACAGAGTTATCAGCTGCTGGTGTTTCAACTGTCAGGTCCGACCAGGGCATCCTCGTTTGTTTAGTGTATGTTAAACCTGGACCTGTCGGCCTTCTGAGTTATAAATCCTCGGGCAGGTATGTTGCCTAGAGACTTGCATGGCATCCACGTACGCTCTCAGTCCCTCGAGTTTTCTGCCGAGCGTGCCCAAGTAATATTTAGTCGACTTGCAAAGTCATCATAATATTCACCAGTTCCGCAGCGGCGTTACCAGAGAAAGCCATAAATCTCACCTCTTGAATCGAATCCATCAGCCTCCCAAACAGAACAAAAAGCTCTACTGAAAAGTTAAAATGCCATACGACCCCTCAGCTTCATCAACCATGGCTAGCGCCGTGGGATTCAAAGTGCATAACACACAACCCATGCCAGGCAGGTTGACCGCATTGCATAAGAAACCAAGCTCGGGGGTTTTCAGCGAAACGGCGACCGGCTCGGGATCTTTGGTTTCTGCATTCGCAATGGTCCCGAATCCCATGGCCTGGAACAAAGCCGTACTGCGAGCATCACCGCTTCACCAGTATTTTGGGCTCGGTTCCACCAATCTCCATCTCAACTATCCATCGCGCGCTGTTGCCTTTCCCACGTTTCAGTCGCGGGCTACGATACCGAGCACATGGCAGCCGACCGCGGCCGTCAACAGGTCGTTCAAGTGGATACCAGCCAGCAATAGGAAGCCCGCCTCGACCCAACAGGCTTCAACGTCGGCCACCTTGCTGGCGCTCGCCAGTCACGATATGCAGCCGAGCAGGTCGAGCCGAGTCGGGATGTCGGACATGACGCCGTCCTATAGAGCAAGCAGCTGGCCCTCCCACCCCACACCGGGCTCCGCCTCTTCCAGGATGATCAGCATGCCTCGCTCAGTGCACTTTTCCGCCATTCCTTTCTGGTGATCAATGCGAGGTGAGGAGGCTTTGCCATGCTGTCTTGGGCGACCCTCTGTCTTGGGCGACCCTCTGTCTTGGGCGACGCTGTCTCTCTCTTGGTGTGCGAGCGACCAAGGACCAACAACTATCAGTTATTCCTCCGCTATACGACCATGCAGAATATCCGGGGTCTCTTTCAGGACCTGGACTCAGCATCACCATTATTTGAACTGGATTGATCCACTCCATCTTCCGCCATTCTTTCTCCGCGGCCAAGATGCATTGTCATAACGCAGAAGAAAGCAAGGTTGTTTAGGACCCAGCAGTTGGGAGGCACATCAGTGGTCATAGTCTTGCCCATATTTGTTGGAAAGGTTTTGCATCCAGGGTGTAGGGTGAGATTGGTTTCCAATGTGGTGGTCGTTGAGCGCAGCTGGTTGTGAACTTGTGGATGCGGCGCCTAGGAATTGAGGACTGAGGTGGTTTTAGTGGGATAATTACACGTGGTCATATCGATTCTAAGTTTAGACATGGCTTAATAATAAACAATTCGAACAGTGCCCCACCAGCTAGTGAAAGCCTATTCAGTCCCGCATCAAACGAGACCAGTGACTGCAACAACCCGGGGATCATTTGACATGGTGATGATTACAAGCCTCCTATCTGACAGCACAGTTCACCAAAAGTCAGCCCAAGTATCCATAACGTAATAAAATCGCTGGTTCAGATGTGGGAATGGCTTACAAACCAGTCTTGTCTGGCCTGGGAGGAGTTTCAGTGCTCCTTTGACGCGACGTTGGTATGTGTCCTAAGTTCAAAGAAGGTTCTCGGGCGCCATGGAACTACGTCGGTTGGCAAATACGGAAATTACATGATACGGAGAATTCCACGCCGTCTCGAGCCGGAAGAAACAACGGAAGGAGCGAGACAATGGCGGAGAAGCTGTTTTTTTTTTTTTTTTTTTTTTTTTTGCACAGTTCAATATACAGCACGGTGAAGCCACCGTATTCAAACCGTCCTTCAAGTGACAGGGCCTGGGACTGAGGTGTTGCGATGGTCATAAATTTAGGCACATGACAGCCGCAATGTGGTATCGAAGGTGAGCCAAGGCCGGGCTGTAGCAAGACTCGATGACACAGTACGTGGGGTAGTTGAATCGGAGAAAATCTTCTTGCAGGTAAACCTACGTACGACATAGGGCCACTCAGCCTCTCAGGGCCCCAAGATTGTAGGATTGGCCCCGGACAATCAGTGAATCACAAGCAGGGATGTGCATACTGGAAGAGCAAATAACGGGTGAACGGCAATTTAAAATAAAGTGACAAACTCAATCGCAGATTCCGCTCATCCGCATCTGCCGCGATTCTTGGCAGCAGGTCTGGCCCAGATCTAAGCCCACGCGCGGTCGGGCACTGACGCGCTTGAGTCAATTTGAGCACGATTCAATCTGTCAGGGCGTGTACGCTGCCCACACTTTCTGCAACTGCACACCAAACTAAATTTATTTTTCCACGTGAATAATTGAATCGGTTGTTGTGCTATTGACTGGAAAATTCTCCAAAGATAGTGGCTGTTTTCTACGATATGGAGCTCACTCACTCTCTCGGCGCCACTCTCTACTTTACGCCGGCGTTGCCTAGGAGATACGAGAAGAATTTAATGCGCGGGAATAGCTGTATCGTGATTCGTTACCGACTGAAAAATCTTTCCTAGTTTGGCTCACGCAATCTCAGCTGCACTCCATGATTACTGAATTAATTAGCTACTGAAAATGCCAACAAAAGAGTGCATCTATGCATATCAAGCTGATGAAATAAAGTAGTCATGCCGCGATGCTGAGTGGACCGCCTAATGAACAGGAAACCTCTTCAATGATGACAAGAGCTAATGTCATTGACGCCAAATCTGCCGAAAAACAACGACCCGAAGAAAACACCAACAATGACGGAAACAAAGTATCCAACATTCATGGTCATTGCCGCCAACATGCTGAGAATGAGCGCAAGTGCCCCATAGTCAGCCCAGGTCGGTTCTGCAAGCCGGGGAGGTCCAGATGTTGAAAGCGGTCTTGAGTGCTCTGCTGGGACTTACACCAAGTAGCCTGCTGCGCTAATGACAACCTCGCAAGCAGCGCGTGCCGTGGCAATCGTCATTTGAGATTTGCGCCGATGCTTCTCCGCCGCAGAAGTGCGCGATGGCAGAAGGCTGTGCGTGTCAGTTCCATGATGACTCAGGCATGGCCTTTCGTCCTCGTCCTTGGCAGGGTCGGCCGGCTTGGTTCCGCGTTCCTGGAAGGCATTCGCAAATGTGGCGGTTGTCTGCCTCTCAAAATCCTCAAAATAGGCGTTCCGGAGGGCGAGGAGGAGGTACTGGGTGATAGTAAGCAGGAAAATGAAGATGCAAGTGCCGGCGTAAGCCTCGGGGGTAGATGGCGTCCAAGCCCGCGAGAAGAGAGGCGTCGCTTGCGAGCTGAAGAACACCATGGACATCCCGCTCGCGCCCGGCGACTGCCCTTGTAGGGATTTCTCGTCTTGCATTTGCATCATGAGCGTATATGTCATGGGTGAAGAAGTAAGGATGGTCGATGCAAGCACGGTCGCTAAGTTTTTATACATGTCCATATTGTTTTATACTGACGTGGGTACGACCAGCGCGCTTTGATTCTAGCCGTCCTTGCAGGCATTTAGACAGCCGACTGCAGGGCACATGAAGAAATCACTTGCATAAAAACGGGGTCTCCCGCGACAAATTACCTTCCCACCTGATTTTGTTGTGCGTGCTGAGGAAATACGAGGTGACATAGCTGGGTGGAGTATCGGAGAATGGACGCTGGTAGACTGTTGCTTGCTGTGGCTCGTCTTTGCTCTGCTATCTGCGCAGCATTTGCGCCAGCAAGTCTGGTTTGCGCGAGGAACGGTGCTCAAATTCAAAATGACCTTGGCAATAATGGAAAGCCCTCGGGTTTGCGTTGGTTCGAGCAAGTATTTGCCCAATGAGGATTGAGCACAGCACCCAATTGGAGCCCCCCAGCTTGGACCCTAGCCGGGCTCGGTGGGGTAGAGTTACGAGGCAAATCATCGGTGTAGGGTATGTCAGGTTTCTATCTCTTAACAAAAAGGGATTTCAGAATTTAAACACTCTTGTCGACGGTCAAATGAACAATCCATGTCCCGAATAAGCTCCCAGTGTACCCAATCCGCATGTATAGATGGTAATCTGACGGGTACAAGTACAGAGGAGCCGGCGACCATTTTGTTTCATTCACTACAAATCGTCAACTGGCTTTCCTCTCCGGTTGATGATAAGTTTTACGACTCACTAATCTAGCTTTTCACTGATAGATTACAAGCATAGAGCCAATCCGGTTGACGCTTCCAATCGACAAGCGTATCTTCCACGCTGCGTCTCTCGCTGATACATCCACTTGCGTCCTCGCAAAGGTTCAGGTCGCTTCAGTGCCAATTGAAATTTTCAAATCTAACCAGCAGTTAGGGCAGCAAGGGAAAAGCGTTCAGGAGATCCCTGCCCAATGATTCGTGAAAAGAGTCAAGCATTATAAATTAAGAATCAAAGTCACTAGTCGCTCGGTTGACAGGACACTTGACTGGCTTTCTTATATGTATCAGTGTCGCTTTAGTTCGGTGAGTCCGCCAACGGCCCAATGCGCCTATGCATGAATGAAATGACAAATTAAGGATATAAATAAATTTTTCATGTCGCCGCGCTAGGAACCATGTTACTGCTATGGAAACCTGGCAGGTTTTGCTAATGTTATCAAACCACCAAACACTGCCTAAACTTTTAGGTACCGCTAGTGAAAAGTGGAAATTATGAGACACAAGTTCAACATTATCACTGTAATATGTCTTTTTCGCGCTGCGAATGCCTACAAACATCTCGAGCGCAATTGTATAGGCATGGGAGTTTCAGAGTTGTTAGTGTTTTCGAAGGTTCAACAGCAGACGCATCACCAACAATACGGCTGCAGGGCAAAGGACGTTGAAGCTGAGGACATGGCTAGCGCAGGGCTGATTTTATTAGCCAACCTGCATCGAACATATAAATAATTAATAAATAAGACGTATACGCGGTTATACACACAAGCCTTTAAATATTACGTCTTTGTTCACGGTTTTCAACAACAAACAAATACGTGATATATAGGCTAATTGAGTGGTACATAAGGCATTCCAAAACCCCCCCACGGGGGCCCGTGGCAGCCCAAATCGGTGGGGCGGCCAACCCGTGGGTGGGTTAAATTTTTTGCGGGGGGGCCCGGCCCAAAACCGTACACGGGTTTCCTTGGCAACCCGCAGGCCCCCGTGGGAGAACCGGTAAAATTATAAATTTTCCATATTAATATTTACGATTTTTATTCGAATTACATGTAAAATCACAATTACAAATAAAATATAATTTATAATCGAAAATAGAATATAATATGTATTCACGATTATAAATAGATCATAACATAAAATGACGATAATAAACAAAATATAATATAAAATCGCGATTATAAATCAAATATTATCTAAATCTTTAATTGCAAATATAATATAAAGAGGAAAATAAATATATTAAACCTTTATTTTACAGTTGGGAGTTTTTCGAATTACGTCCATATACGATATTACCCCGTACCCGATTCACTGCCCTAAATGGGGTTTTTATTAACAATTTGTTAAATTAAAACCCTTTTTAACTAAAACCTGGTAATAAAGGTATACGGTTAATATTTCCCCGGATTGGGGTATTAGCGACCGTTATTCAAATAGGATTATCGTTATCCGAATTTGAGTTTTCGTTTAATTCCCCTAAATTGTACACGAACCCAATAAATTCTTCAAAACAGTCGTTTTCAATTTTTTCGTTTTCCGGGGATATAAATTCTTTATATACGATAAAAGTTTTAATACCTATTGAAAAAAATAAGTTTTTTTAATCGAGGCGTAAATAATAATTAAATCCCGGGTTACCGATAAAATTAACGAAAATTGGTTAAAGATAATAGAATTACCTAATTATAATTATAACCGTTTAATAAAAGTGGAAACAATAGGAATAGTTAAAATATCGCGGGCAATTTGGGCGAATTCCGGGAATTTGGTTTTACAGGTAACCCACCATTTAAAAATATTATTATCGTTTTCCATAATTGCGGTAAATAATCGAAAATTAATATATATATTAATGTAACCATTCGTATAATTATCCGTATTACCATCCCTATAACCATCCATGATTTGAAAATAACGAATTTTAAATAAGGAATATGTTGATTTTTAACCACATATTATTTTAGTAAAACGATCGATGGAATATGGGCTAATTATTGGATTTGAATTTTGGTTGGGAATATACTTGTGTTTTTTGGATTCGTTTCTCGGTATAAAGTAAACAAAATTGGATCCGTTCCCGGGTAAATTAATTTTATTTTAAAATGGAAACTTGGATTTCGTTTTTGCGAATATAATTCGGCCAAACGATTAATGTTTCGGCTAATTAAATTTTCCATTTTTCAATGGTATATTTTGCGTAATAACGGAGTTTACTTTTTTCAAAACCCGTCCGCGTAAATAGGATTAAAATAGCCGTTATAAGGTATATTCTTTCAATTTATTACCGTTAAATTAGGTCGATATATTTGTCCAGTTTTGCTCGTGCAATACGAACTGCGTTTTTTAAATTGGTATATTATCCCGTTTGTAAAAGTTTTTGCGCTTTTTTTCAAAAGTTTCGGTCGAAATTGATAACAGTAATTCCAATCATTTTTAACCTCAATAAAACGTACGCAATTATTTCCATTTTATTAACGCCAAAAATATTGGTAAAAGCCGCGATAATTTTAATCGTTGCTAAAAACATTTAAAAATTGTCCAACCATTTGCAAATATTCGAAATTTGGATAAAATCAAATTCGCCCGGCTATCCTGGCCTTTAATTAGTATAAATTATTATTTAATAAATAATTCGAAGGTTTTGCGCAGTTAAAACGCACGCGCAATAACCGAAAGAATTAAACTCCATTTCGTTTATATATTTTGAAATCAAAAACGGGGTCCTTTAAGGCCAGATTCGCCAGTAATTTAATGCAAATTATGAAAGAATTCGGTTCGTTTGGGGCTTTAACGCAATAAAGCCGCAAAATACCATAATTAATATAAAAAATAATTTATTAAATAATTAAAATATAAGCTTTTTTTATAAAATTGAATATTCATTTGGGCGATAATATTTATTGGGGATATATCCCATATTTTTAATGCCTTTAAATGATTAATGGTCAAATATTTTTCATTATTAAAATAAATTATAAATGCGCGGAAGTTTGTTTTGGGAATATAAAGATTTCAATGTATAGCCCTTTTTCCTCAATTGTAGAACGTAAACCATGTAAAAAATCTGTAAACTGTTTAATTGCATTTATAATTGAAAATAAACTTTTAAATTTCCGCAAAAACGTCCCCGTTGCGGAAATTGGAAATATTATTAACTGTAATAGCCAATATTTTACTTTCCAATTTGTGTTTAAAAATAGTTTCAACGGCAAATTTTGCCCGTTTTTCCCTCGATTTGCTGGCGTTAATCGCAATAAAATCCAAAGAATATACCGAAGTACTTAATTATTATCGATATAAACGGCCATAATACCCTAAAAAACGTGTTTTAACCCGGGGTTTGTCCATCCGTCCATAACCACAAAGAAGTTACCTTTTTTGGGGACTTTTATTAAATTTTAGGTAATGATATTTTCGGATATATTTTCACATTTTTGGCGAACGTTTGTGGCGACGGAACCCTCCATTAATGGTTTCTGGTCTATACAAATATTGGAAATTCCGAATTTTATATAATATTAAAACCTTTTCGCAATAAAATGTAAAGTCGGACGTATAATTCCTTCACCTCGTTTTTCGTATATTTGTGGATCTTTTTCGTTTAAATAATGTAATTACATATTGATTTTTGCAATTATATAAGTAATAATAGAAAATGGATTATTACATAAAATGGTTATATGGATACTTATGTGAATGGATATATGGATAGTTGTATTTTGTTGATAAACCGAAAGAATTTACCATATAAAAATCCGTAGAAATTAAATTGGGGATAAATATATTGTTTTGTAATCCGAATTCGTTTTAAATATAAGTAATTATATTCCGATACCGTGTAAGGGTGCTGGTTCCATTATGCTGGTTTTTTCACTTAATTGGGGATGTTTCAATTTTTGCAAACATTTTTTGCAAATTAAACATAATTCGCCGTTATTTCGAGAAAAAGACTAATGGTAATATTGCCAGATTTCCGCCGATTTAATTTTTTAAAACTCTTTGACCGTTAAATCGATTTTATTATTTATCGGTTACCAACGTCGAAACCAAAATCCAAAAACGAAGAAATCGAGGAAATTATTCCATAATTTAAATGCGTATATATAATACGCATCCTTTTTCCCGCCGTATAAAATAGGATCGTTGCAATGTATCCTTTAATGATTTGCAAATACCGTCATAAGTTCGGTTTTTACTTCCTAATTCTATCTAAAAGGGAAATTATAATTGTACGAATTAACGCCAAATAAACGTGAAACGGGTGTATATATATTAGAAAAACTATCACGAAATTCGTTAATCAT
Source organism: Pyricularia pennisetigena (assembly GCF_004337985.1). Classification (NCBI taxonomy): domain Eukaryota; kingdom Fungi; phylum Ascomycota; class Sordariomycetes; order Magnaporthales; family Pyriculariaceae; genus Pyricularia; species Pyricularia pennisetigena. The sequence continues at coordinate 721,895 of NC_043740.1, forward strand.
GTCAATATCCGGAAATACCAGTTTTTAGATTGAAGTTTCCGGAAGTGGCGATGCGGTATTTATTACGATAATATGGTTAAAAATGTAAAAAACAAATAGGAAATTTCTTTTTCATTATCGTTTTAAAATTGTGGACAAAATGAGACTATATATAATTTATCCGCTTACATGAACAATAAAACTTTAAATAATTCCTAACGGGGAAATATCGGTTTGATTTTATGTTAAAAATTTGTTAAAATCAAAAATTTGTAATGTTTAATTGTTTTTCTTTGCATTATTATTTGTCGCCAGGTTTTGATTACATAAATACAGCAAAAACAAGACAAAACAAAACAAACGTCGACAAACTCCTAGTTTTCCCAAATTGAACCAGGTATTGCTATATAATAAATAAACATTTCTTTTCTTTTTAATTATCGGATATTCAAATTAATAATTTGTAAAGTTTCGGTCAATTAAATCGAACCTATTCCGTATTTTAACATTTTTTTAGAGGAATAAGCCCCGGACTACCCTTACCATAACGGAAAATTCCAAAAATACCCTCACCTATTATTTATTTAAAGGATAATTTACGAATAAAACGAAGGAAAATTAAAAAACCGCAAAAAGAATAATTGGGGGTAAACCATCAAATCGAAATACCGGAAAATTAAATATACGGGTACAAGATAATGGATGATAGAGGAACAATCGTGCAAAACGGTTTAAACCTGGGAATTAAAAGTATAATTGGTTATATTGGATAGTTGTGTTTGAATAAATATTTATAATAATTATTTCAAGCAAAATTCGCCGATTGCAATCCCGTACAAGCTTTTCAATCCCTAAAATTGTTGTTCAGCGTTTGGTTAAAAATGTAAGGTCCACAATTGCGCCTTATATTACATTACAAATACAAAAAAAGGTTTTAATAGTATTGCAAAAAGCGGCGGAAATGCGTTTTATATGATTATTTACTGCTTCAAACTTTGCGGCTATTTATGCAAAGCGGGTTACAATATCGACGAACTATAAATAATTGGCTCGCTTAGTTCCAGAAGTAATCGGTAATAACGTTTTGTTTTAAAATGTTAAAATATTGAATTTTATTAACCGTTTGAAAATCTTTTTTACGTTTTGTTTTTGTTTAATGGGAAATTTATTACGTTAATTAAATGTGAGTAGGATCTTTGCAATTGGATGCTTTAACTGCTAAAACCACCGTAAATTATATAATTAAAATTCGCAATTATTCCGCGTATTTCAATAAAATAGCAGGCGAAAAATCCCCCTAAAATTCCTTAAATACTTTGTTGTAAATTGGTTTTATAGCCAGCACCTGTAGCCTTTTTACCTGACGCTTAAATACCTGCAGGTAATTAGGTACCCTAACCCAATTATTCGCAGTAAATGGGAACGTAACCTATTTATCCACATTTTCCTTAATTACTATTCGGCAAATGGTGCGAATAGATTTGCTTAACACATTTGTATAGATTTTATAAGGGGCCTGTCTAGCCTAAATGCGCTGGACAGGTATTTTGGGATTAAAAACCCAGTACGACTTTTAACCGCGGAATAAAGCGATAGTTTTAATATGATTACAATTTACAATCAAAGGTTTGGGTACGTTAAAGTAAACAAAAACGCGTAAAAAAGTTGGTTTGACCAAAACAAGGGACTATATAAACGTAAAATCAATCGCTTTGTAAAAATAATTAGTAATTATTTTATTTCGGAAAATTGAAATTTGTAAAGTTTGTTTTGTTCTAATTTCAAATAACTGGTACATTTGGTTTATATAAAAGTGATTAACCGTAATATTCTTCGCGCAATTAAACGTTTTGGCTGCCCAATGGGCTGCCAGGAAATACCAATATCGATATATTATATAATAAAATAAACTACGCAATATTTAATATCGTTAATTATATATTTAAATTACCATCCTATGTAACCATCCATAAATCACCAATTTAATCACTTTAGCTTAATTTACATTGGCCGTTTTACCAAAATGCGCGATTCGGTGGCGTATTTGGCGTATTATACTACCAAATTTGAAAGAGTTTTGGGGTAAAATACCTTTTCCAAACCTGTGGAAAATTTGGCGGATAAATTAACTCGTTTTATCTTAAAAGATGTGTTATTTACCTAATAATATAATAACTATTTTCTCCATTTTCGCATTTTAAATTTGGCTTTATCAATGGGAATTTGAAAAAACGTGTTAAAAACATCCTTTAAATTATCCAAATCGTCCATATTTTCCCAATTTTCGTCGTCGATTGGGGCAGGGGTGCGGCATTTCAAACCGAATTTAAATTGTAGGTTTTTCCAATATTGGCCTTAAAATTTCCTAGATAACTACATTTAATAATTACCACGCTATTTTAATACTAAAAAAGGTTATATATAATGGTTATTTATTTTTTTGGCAACAAATTAGCTTTAAGCTTATTTTTTATTTATTTTCGTACGAATTGAGTAAGCGCAAGGTATTTATATTCGTTTTAAAACTTGGATTTTTGACGTTATAATGCGGTGTTAAAATGTTTGCGTGCGCGGTCCACTATTAGTTTAAGTTCATCGCCATTTTCTGTTTGCGTTTTCCGCTTTTTTTGCGATCGCGCAATTTCTGGGCTTTTTATCCTATTTTTTTCGTCGTTTTTGCGTTTGCGCGTTAGAAATTGTTAATTTTTAAATTGAAACTGAAATATATTATTCAAAATTATTAACAATATGGGTTGCTGACAGGTGTTTAGGCATTAGCCTACGTGTGGCGTGGTGCTAGTTGCGCTATAAAGGCCTGTAATTACAGGGTTTAAATGCACTCAACTGTTCCTTAAAATGGTTCACTAATTTTGGGATAAATAACTTAGATTTATGAGTGGGGGAGATCTGGCTTTATCTCCCTTATATTCTCTCCGAGATCGAAGTCGGGGTCCGTACGCCGGAAAGGGTTCCGGTGCCGCACACGATTTTCCGAAAAATTATATTATATAGGTTTTGGAAAAAACACCCTATTTTTAACATGAACCATTTCTCAATTCACATTGGTTTGCTAATTTGGTGAAATTTTCAACCCGGTACAGGGTAGCTGATTCGTAGGTGCAGGGTGGGAGTTAAACCCGGTACAGGGTAAACCCCATTCGCTAACCGTTAAATCGCAATTCGTGCAACATATACAATATAGCGGAAAATCCGACAACCCCGATAGCCCCATTCCCGCACTATCTATTGTGGCTTCTATATAAATAAACGTGGACCTATTACATGCTAAATAACTTATATCATTAACATATATAAATTTCAAATTGTAATTCACTTATTTAATAAAATTAGGTAGTACGGTAAAAAAAGCTAAATAATAGATATAATATCGTTGCGTGAATCGTACGAAAACTGGGAAATTACAGAAATATACTGGATAAGTAGGCGTAATAACCCAGCGGACGCAATAACAAAAAAGGACCCCAACGACGCACTTACCAAGCAAATTTCGACAAATAAAGCAATAGTAAAAATCGAGGGTTACGTTAAAAGGCGTGCAATTGTGTAAACATATAATTATATTGCAGAATAGGAGGGGCACGTAAAAGAAAGAGGCGTGAATTTCATTTCTATTTACTAAAAGAAAAAGAAAAACCTAACGCACGCAAACGCGCTCAGCAGAAAATACAAAACACTTAAAAAGGAAAAAACCTTTCCCACGTATAAAGTATCGCCCGCCCATTATTTTAATCCAAGAAAATAGGTATACCAAAAAAGAGCGTAGCGCACGATCATCAGATTAGAAACCGCCATATTGGGAATCGCCGTACGCGGACCCGTTATAATAAAAACCGCCGTACGAGTTTTCGGAGTCGGTAGGACCGATATCGCCGGCACCGCAATGCGAATATTATACGCCGCGGTTCTACTAAATATATTCGGCGTACGCGCCGCCGGAATATAGCGGTAAACGCATATGATGGCGGAATTTGGGAAACGCATTAGGGTTACCTTATTTTAATGGCTATTATATAACCGTGCGACCGCGAAACTGGATACAAATCGCGCGTAAATAATTTTCGCGACGTATAATAATTGCAAAATAAAAGCTGAATTTGGGTGGCCGAACTAATTGCGTGTTACGACCAGACAAGATGGGTCGGTACCAATGAGGCCAGGCGGGGTCACACCCCTCCTAACGACACTCGCCCAAAGAAATCGCCGACAATAAAACATCGATTACCTAAGGGAGAAATCACGTAACGCCACGTAATCGCCAAAAAAGTAATCTCAATAATCTTTAAAAAATTACAACAGATTAGGCGAAATGATTTCTGCGATTTGTAACAAATTAAGGGAAATCACATTCGGAATATAATCTATATAAGGCACGCTTATTACCATATAAATAAATTCGATTTTAAAATTGCTTAGCAGCAATTAAATTCTAATTAACCTCAATATTTACTTAAAAACGATTATAATTTCACCCCAATTATTAAAAACCCCAATTACCCAGTTAAAACGCTTAATTGCTTTAACCCACTGTATTTTACCCTAAAAACAGGTTACCCGATATTTTAATCGTAACATTTTAATTGCTCTTATTTAATATTTTGCTTTAAAATATACCGAACAGTATCGCCGAAACAATATTTTCCAATAAAACCACCCCTTAAACCCCCTTTACCATTAACGCTCCGGCCAGCGTTAACGCTTTGCGTTAAATGGTCGCGACGCTCCAAATAAAAAATCGACAATTCCAGGAACGAATAACCGAATAAATTAATCGAACCAATAGGAATTATATTAAATACTTTTTACCATTACCCTATAATGGCACCCCAGGTATTTTGCAAAAATTCTTTACGGGAACCCGGGCCTATTTTCACTTTAACGAGGATAATTTCGATAATAACGTAGAAAAGGTTATTTACGTAACCTCGTTATTAAGGGGCGATGCGTTTACCTGGTTCGAACCAATTCTACGAAACTATTTGGACCACGATAAAAAAAAAAACCGTAAAATTAAAACCAACCGCATTTTCGACGATTACGAGAATTTCGAAGAATATTTTAGGGGAGCATTCGGTAGCCCAGACGAGGAACGCACGGTTAAACGTAAACTGGTACGCCTTACCCAAATTAAATCGGCATCCAAATATACCAGTAAATTTCGATAAATCACCGCCAAGCTACTATGGGGCCCCGAAACCCTAATGGTACGTTTTTATGCGGAATTTAAAGAAAAAATTAAAAACGAATTTGTTAAAGAAAAACGACCCGACACCTTAACCGAATATATAAAGTTAGCAGTTAAAATCGATAACCGATTTTACGAACGGAAACTGGAACGACGCGAAAAACGCAGCGTATAAGGGCCAATTTTGCGATAAGCCAATACGGGACGCAAATACCAATACCCCAAACCGTTTCGCCAATACAGTATTTCCTACGGAATATATAGCGGACCTATGGACCTTAACGCGACCTAATATAAAAAACCGCGTAAAAATCCCAAAAGTGGTAAATGCTTTAAATGCGAAAAACCAGGATATATAACCAAATTTTATCCCCAAAATATTCCGGATTTACACCCCGACTCCAAAAAACCACGAAAATTAAATGCCACTACCCACTAACAAACACCACCGGATTAATACAGTTTAAAAAACTGGACCATATGCTACGATAATAATTATATAATCCATAATAGCGCAAAAATGGACGCAGGATAGTATTTACAAAAACTTAAAAGTATTCGGATTTTAGCAGTAGGAAACCGTGTACTTATTAAAACTAAACCACCGGCATAATTACGCAGGCAAAACGCCAAACTACCCGAATTTACGGAATTAAATACTTTAGAAAAATTAAAACCAAAACCATTGGGATAAACCCACCGCATCCGGATAATCCAACAAACCCCAACGGACGAATTTAATAACGAATTAGAAGACGAATTTAGCGAAAAAAAAAATTATATTTTCAGACCTATATAATGCAGCAAGGGAAAATAACCCCTATATATATAAAAAGAAATTTATCGATTTATACCGAAACGACCAATTAGTGCAATTTCCCGGAATACCATTTCGAGTACAGATACAAAACCCCACAGGATTAATCGATTTAACCTTCGGAAACCACCCAATTTTGGATATTAAACATCCTAAATATACAGAAATTTTTTGGGCAAAATGTTTTCGAAACAACTGCGGATTGCATTTTAGCAAAAAAATAGTCCACGATTTCTTCCCACGACGACGCAAAACAACAAATATCCACGAAATATATACCATTATTAAACTACCCAATTGGGAAATTAAAATAAAATTTAACACCGAATTAGCGGTAATTTTCACTTTTTGTAACGACTACCCCATGGCATATTATAACCAAAAACAATTCCTATAATACGAATGTACCCGAAACATTTGCAAAGTATATATGTTAGCCAAAGCACAGGTATAGCACGAAACGAAATTACGATAACCAGGACCCGCACCTATAACCAAAATTGTGTGGAACCCCAACGTTAAAAACAACGAAATACCCACAAACGCACGAAAGACGCCTGCACCAACAGGGCACCGATTTAATAAAATTAACGTTAAAAACAGCTATACGCCCCGAAACAAAAAAAATAAGGACCCACGACGCGAGTCCAGCAAGCTAAAAAACTAGGACAACCAAACGGTACAGGGTACCAGACGGTAGTAACAGAAACGGAATAAAGAACTTTAAACGCCACGCAAACCACGAAGGTAATACACGAACATATATTCCTAAATATACGATTTAATGGAAAACCCATACGAACGCTCCTTAATAGCGGAGTATAAAGCAATTACATTTTTCCAAAAATCGTGAAAAAACGACGAATATTTTAGCGATAAAAGGAAAAACTATATCGATTATAAACCGTAAAAGGAAAGGTAATTTCATACGGGAACGGTACCATCGAAATAGAGACCGTATACCTTTAAATGGAAAGCTATGGACGAAAGGAACAAATCACCTTAGATATTACGGAAATAGGGAATAAAAATATAATTTTAAAAATTCCCTGGTTTAAAAGGAGCAACCCCCGGATAGATTGGATTATAGGCCAAATTTAATGGGAAAAGCATTTAATTATTGAACGACCTCCAATATAACAGGGTTTATACAGGAAATATAGGGTACGGAAAAACCAAATAAAACAAATGGCGTACCTATAGGGAGGACGACCAACCCCGGAGCCAACATCGGAAAAAAAGCGATTATCCACAGGCCAAAACCGATCCAATTACATAATATAAACCACGAAGGAACAAACCAAAAACGGCAAAATCCCAGAAAAATACCAAAATTATACACGATTGTTTAGCCAAAAACTCGAAACAGGATTACCCGAGCACAGTCCGTTCGACTACGAAATACCATTAAAAAAAGGAACCTAACCAAAATTCCACAAAATATACGGTTTAAATCCGACACAAATGGAGGCTTTAAACGAGTACTTCGCGGAAAACCTTAAAAAAAGCTACATTAGACCATCGATATTACCAGCAGGATACCCAATCCTTTTCGTACTAAAAAAGAACGGAAAATTACGACTATGCGTGGACTATAAACAATTAAACGACATTATAATAAAAAATTGCTACCCGCTCCCATTAATAGGAGAATTTCGAAACATGTTTTACCAAATACAATGGTTTACAATATTAAATTTTAAAGGAATATACAATTTAATCCGTATAAAGGAAGGCGAGGAATGGAAAACAGCATTTCGCACCAGACGAGGATATTACGAATACTTGGTAATACCTTTCGGTTTTATTAACGCCCCCGCAACTTTTTAAACCATAATTAACCACGTTTTCAGGGAATGTTTAAATATTTTTATCGTTATTTACCTGGACGATATCCTTATTTTTTCCAAAACGTTGGAAAAACACAAAAAATACGTCCACATAATTTTACAAAAGCTACAAAACGCTAAACTCTTAATTAAACCCGAAAAATGCATTTTTTACAACAAGCAAATTAGTTTCCTAGGATATATTATCGCCCCTGGAAAAATTAGGATGGAAGAATTAAAAATCCAAATAATAAGGGAATAGCCCCAATTATAAAACGTAAAAGACGTTCGGGTATTTTTTGGATTCGTGAATTTTTACAAAAGATTTATTAAAGGTTACGGCGCGATCGCCACCCTATTGACCAATATAACCAAAAAGGACCTAAAATTCCAATGGATGGAATAAATACAGCAAGCTTTCGAACAGTTACGAAATGCAGTAATATAAGAACCGATTTTCAAGATATTAGACCCAACGAAACCCTTCGAAGTCGAAACCGACGCATCCGATTACGCAATCGGAGGACAATTTAACCAACGAAACGAAGAAAAACGCCTGCACCTTTGCGCCTTTTTTTCACAAAAGTTATATAAACCAGAATTCAATTACCAAATCCACGATAAAAAATTTATAGCTATTATCCGAACATTTAAAGAATGGAAACCATAATTATCCGGAATTAAATACGAAATATTAATTTATACGGACCACAAAAACCTAACCCATTTTATTATTAGCAAGGTGTTAAACAAACGACAAATTAAATGGGTAAAATTCCTATTAAAATTCCATTTCAAAATTATTTACCGAAAAGGAATAGAAAATGGCAGGGCCGACGCCTTTAGCAAAAAATTAAACTATAAAAATATAATACCCGAGGAAATACGGAAAATCTTTACGGTAAACGATAACGGAAACCTTTTACCAGCTCACCGAAATTTTATAACGACCAACACGGTAACCACACCAGAGGAAATACGGAAAATCCACGAAAGCAAAACTCACGGATACCAAAAGATTTCCAAAATATGGAAACGGTTAAAACAGCATTATAATTTTAAAGGAATACGATAAAAAATACGAAAAACCATTAAAAACTGCGAACTTTGCGCAAAAAGCAAATCCGCCAAACACAAGCCTTACGGGCTTTTACAACCTTTACCAACCCCTGATAAGGCCTGGCAAACCATTACAATGGATTTTATCGTCAAACTACCACCTTCCGAAAAACCATTTATTAAAACTAAATACGACAATATATTAATTATAATGGACAAATTCACTAAATACGCCTATTTCCTACCCTATAAAGAAAATAGCAACGCCGAAAAAATCGCTTACACATTCCTACGAGTAATTGTTAGCAACTACGGATTTCCAGAAAACATTATTACGGACAAAAATAAGTTTTTTACATCAAAATTCTGGAAATTTTTAATAAAACAGCTAAAAACCGACCACAAACTATTTACAGCATTCCACCCACAAACAAATGGATAAACAAAACGAGTAAACCAAATATTGGAACAATACCTAAAATGCTATATAAACCATAAATAGGATAATTGGGTACGGTTATTACCCACAGCACAATTCGCATATAATAGTTTAAAAAATGAAAATACTAAAACAACCCCGTTTTATACCAATTACGGATTTAACCCTACGGTATATGGAAAACCGAAAACCACGACTACGGCCCCACGAACCGATAAATAAGTAAACAAACTACGAAAACTCCACCGAAAACTCTAACAAAAATTGGAATTCGTACGAAAAAAAATGACCAAATACGCCAACCAATATCGGATAAAGGGACCATTTTTCCAGGAAAGAAATAGCGTTTACTTTATTCGACGTAATATTAAAATACAACGACCAAACAGCAAATTTAATTACAAAAAGCTTAAATTTTTCAAAATCGACAAAAAAATCAGCGAAACCAATTACAAACTATTATTACCAGGAATTATGAAAATCCACCCAACGTTCCACGTATTATTATTGGAATTAGTACCACCCGGCACTAATACACAAAAAACAATCGAAATCGACGAAAAAAAAACATACGACGTCGAACAAATACTGGACCACAAACGCAACCACGGTAAAACAAAATACTTTATTAAATGGGAAAACTACGGATACGAAAAAAACATTTAGGAACCCTTTAACCACCTCCAAAATTGCCAGGAACCACTCCGTTAATATTACCAGGAATTGGATTTGCGAACAAATTAGCCAAAAAAAAAAGGACGACCTAAAAAAGCACCACCTACCATTCCCAAAAACTAAGGATCGGCCAGGATTCGAAACCATACCACCAAACGAGCTTACAAAAAAACGATTAATATATACTAATAAATTAAAACACACGGACAAAAGCAATTTACCGACCGAATACTGCGTAAAAGCATTTATTTTATCCAACAAAAAAGGATTTAAAAAACCCATCGGGAAGGTCGAATCCCAAACAAAATTGGAATCCGGAAAAAGCGATTCGAATAATATTTTAAGAAGGATTTCGGACGATCGCCGCCGCTCCTCCTGTTTTACCTTTTTACGCTCCACGCGATCCAATTCCTCCAAATTATTAATCCCGCGAAACACAATTCGCATTATTTTTTTAAACCACAATTTTTTTTACCTTCGCAAACGAAATAATTTCGCCTGCTGCGCGTAAATCTGCTCCTTAAACGCTTTAATTTCCGCATTTAATTTCGAATATTGGCGATTAATATAACGGATTTAAATAGCGGATAAACCCAATACGTCGCAACCAAAACGGTTGGAACGAACGTATTTTACACAACGAACAAAATCCTGCGGAAACATTTAACAAAATATTACGCTTTTGGCACAGCAGGGACTGCAGGAAGGTATTTCGATAATGTCGGTCGATAATAGGGAAAAAAGGAAAGCGTAGCGACGTTTTGTCGACGAACGACCAGATTTTAATTTGGTTACGCGATTAAATATGGCGCAAAAAAATTAATAAAGAAAAAATATGGAAATAGAAATAAAGATTAAAGGAGTACAAATTATTTAAAGGCCAAAAGGATTTGGCCAAAGAAGGGGAAACCTAATATTACGACCAAATAAGATGGGTCGGTATTAATAAGGCCAAACGGGGTTACACCCCTTTTAACGATATTCGCCCAAAAAAATCGCCGATAATAGAATATCGATTACTTAAAGGAGAAATTACGTAACGCCACGTAATCGCCAAAAAAATGATTTTAATAATTTTTAAAAAATTACAATAAATTAGGCGAAATGATTTCTGCGATCTGTGACAAATTAAGGGAGATTACATTCGGAATATAGTTTATATAAAGCACGCTTATTACCATATAAATAAATTCGATTTTAGGATTGCTTAGCAGCAATTAAATTCTAATTAACCTCAATATTTACTTGAGAACGATTATAACTTCACCCTAATCATTGAAAACCCCAATTACCCAGTCAAGACGCTCAGTTGCTTCAACCCACTGTACTTTACCCTAAGAACAGGTTACCCGATACCTTGATCGTAACATTGCGTTCCGGATTTTCATATCGCGCGACAGTATATCCGCGATCCTGCGTTTATCATATTATCATATATAATATTAGTTTAAACGTACGATAAAGAAAAAAAACTAGGGAAGTATTTATTAATGGTAAAAATGTGGTAACAATATGGTAAAAATACGGAAAGAAATACAATTGCGCGGACGAAAAATATTGATCATGATTCAAATTTAAACGTGCGTTAAGCGTATAACGGAAGGACCAGCGAAAATGTCGACAATTGTTACGTTAGGGCCAGCAGCGGTAATAAAGGTAAGGACGAGAAATATGGTGATATTTAATAATAGTATTAAGGAAATCATAAAAAAAGGCGTGCGTGCGACGAAAAGCTGATATAAATGATGAAAAAGGCTAAAAGGACGACAGATTGTTAATAAAATCGAATTGGGAGTGCGACAGGTTAATGGTGGAAAAAAAGTGAAAGCAGAGTTGGAGGGCGTAAGCGACCGTTAACATAGATGGCAAAGCTGAATTACCCCAAATAGTAGTCTCAGGGCTCATCCCTGAAGCCCAGAGCTCCACAATTGATCCACTTCGTGGCTTAATTGCGGCTTTGCAATGTACCTGTGGGTCCATCCAAAGAATACTCTGGTTCAGGTCTGAGGACAATTTGTCGATTTTCGCCGTTTATGGCGGTATTTTTGGCCTTTTTTCGACCGACACTCCTTTATTATTCCACAATTACGCAAAATATTAAAAAAGAAAAATATCGTTGAAAATAGCGTTTAGTATTGCTATTAGCAGCGATTTGATTTATTTTTTTATCTTTTATAATGGCCGAATTCAATATTACCTGCCCTTAATCCGTTTATGGCGGTACTGTTTTTTCGATTCTTTTTTCGATTTTCGACTTTTTTTAATATTATTTTTAATCTTTGACCAAATTTTATACTTTTTGCACGTGGAGGGTGGTATATATATATATATATACATCGTTATTGGGAATTTTGGTGCATATATCAGATTATATAAGCAGTTAAATAAGCGGATAGGCAAAATACATACTTTTTTATATATAATTTACAATCGAAACTCGTTTATATTTTTACCAGTTTTAACGATAATGAAACCAAAATCTTAAAGATTTGATTACGTATATAAACAAACGTCCAGGTCTTATCCTACCTATAATATCGGCTTTAAAAACTTTTTAATAAAAAGAAATCTTAAATGTATATTTTATAAATCTTTTTGCTTTATTTAATTAATTTTATCTTATTTTTGTTTTGCAGCCAGATCTTATGGTTTTTGCACGTGGGGGGTGACATATATGTATTCAATATAATGTTACATTTTGGTATGTATATCTAATTCTATAAGCCGTTAAATATGCGGATAGGTAAAGAGTATCCAATTTTATATATATTTTACAATGGAAATGTTTGTACATTTTTACCAATTTTAATATTAATAAAACCAAAGCTTGAAGAAGTGGATAATGTATATAAATAAACGTCAACGTAAAACCCGATTTACAATACCGGCCCTTTTAATTTTTTTATATAAAAAAATGCTAAATTTGTAATATTCTGATATTTATTGCTTTATTTAATTTAAAAGAATTTATAAAAAAAAAGTAAAATAAAATTCTTTAATAAATTAATAAAGCCATGCCTGAATTAAACTTTCTTTTGATTTTACCAACATTCGCGTAGATTTATTCAGGTTTTTAACAAAATGTTAGTTAATATACAAATATTAATAATACTTTTGTTTAAATCGATAATTGCATGCACTTTGCAGTACTAGGTCTGCTAGGCTATAAATACTGTAACTGAAATTAAAATTAATATTATATACTATTATTCGAAATAGAAATTAAATATAATGAGAAATTACACATTTTACTTAATAATTTAATATCTTTTCAAATACAGTGTTTACAAAAACGAGGCCGGCAGTCAAGTAATCAGCAAACTCCAATAAATCTAACGCAACTTGCTATATATTTTTATATTATTTATTTATTTTTTTATACGAATATTTATTTGCATACTATGGGTACACTATTTTCTTTTACCATTATAATTCGAATATATTGTATATACCCGCTACAGACGGCAGAATACCACAAATTATCCTTATATTAATAAAATAATTATAAGCGATATCGTAATATTAAATATATTATTAATAATACCGTTATAAACGGCGAAATGCGACAAATTATCGTTGGTGGTACCGCCGTGAACGGTGAAATGCGACAAGATGTCCTCAGACTAGAACGAGCGCGATTTTTTCGGCCAATGTAATTGGTCGAAAAACCATGTGGCTGAAAGGTATATGGAGCGCTCGGTCCCCACTGCGAAGCAGGGGGGTCTAGTCTGAGCACTAACGTTAATGCAATTAAATTATTACGGACGAATAATACGGGACAAAAGGTGATTAGCGGTATCGCAATTAATCGTGCGTGCGTTTAAAAGAAAAATTGCCAATGTCAAAATAATTTTACTAGCGCGTATCTACGAATATGGAAGTCCGGGGCGGAGGATGCGACCCGGCGGAACAGGATAATCAATTGCGGTGGACGGACCGCAATTAGATGATTAAAAGCGACGCACGGACCGTACGAAGAGTTTTGGTTAGCGGTGCAAAAATAACGTGTTGTCGCCAGATTTAGATAGAGGATTACACCGAATATATCCGAATATAGAGAGATATATCCTTATTAGCCCTTATATTAAGTTCTACTACGATGCATTAATAGACCCACGGTTCTACGAATAACTTTCCTTCGTTACCTTGACTGAAAAACCGTTCTTATCATAATAATTTAATTCTTTTTAAATATTACTATGTTAAACGATATATTGAATATAAGAATATATATTAAAAATTTAAAGTTATACTTAATATTTTAATATTTATATCAGCAGAAAAGCTATATCTACGGTTTCTGCGTCAGAATAATGGCAAAAAGTCACATAATGCAGCGCAGGGTACCTTATATGTTTACGCTTTTTATTTATCCGCATATTTAATTGCATTCAGTGGTTATACTGTTATTATTGCGTACACAGCGCATGCACAAGGCGAATATATAGTGTCAATGCTCAGACTAGAACCCCCTGCCTCGCAATGGGGACCGAACGCTCCATGTACCTTTTAGCCACATGGCTTTTCGGCCAATTTGATTGGCCGAAAAGATCGCGCTCGTTCTAGTCTAAAGGCAATTTGTCGCATTTCGCCGTTTATAGCGGGTATACACACTGTATACGCATTACACTAGCTAAAAGAAACAGTGTAACCACAATATGCAACTAAATATTCAAATAGAAGATTAAACTATCATCGTAAAAATATCGAGTAGCCTGCGTTTAATTAATTGGACCTCGGTAGTTTTTTTGCTGATAACGGCGCTTTTGTAACCAATATATTTGGAAAAATATTTTAAAATCTTGTAAAATTTGTAATGTTTTATTACATTTAACTATTATTTTAAAGCATAGTATATAATACTGAGTCAGAGTTAGGGAATATTATTTACGGTTTAATGGATTCAAAATTGCAGCGTGCATGCAAATATCGTTTGAACCACAAGTCTTTTTTAATATTTTTATGTTAATTGATAATTTGTTAAAAAACTGAATGATTTACGAAAACATTGGTGGAATTTGAAAGAGCCTCAATGTATGCAATTCCTTATAAATTTGTATATAAATATTACTTCACTTTTTTCCAAAATATTATTTGATTAAATAAAGCAAAAAATAGAATAATAACACAGATTTAGCATTCTTTGATATAGGAAAATAATCAAAGCGGGTGCCATAAATGAGACTTGACGTGGACGCTTGTTTTTATACGTATTCCAGTCCCTGGAAGTTTGGTTACACTATGGTTAAAATTGGGAAAAATAAAAAAGCGTTTCAATTGTAAATTATCCATAAAAATATATATACTTTGCCTATCCGCTTGTTCAACTACTTATATAATCTTGGATATATACTAAACTTTAATATAGCGGTATAAACATGTATACGATCCTCCAAGTGCAAAAAGCATAAAATTTGGTCCAAAAGAAAATAACATAAAAAAGATCGAAAATTTACAAATTATCGAAAAAAACAGTACCGCCATGAACGGATTAAGGGCAGGTGGTATCCAGCTTTTGGCTAACGAGCCGTATCCAAACAATTTTGGATTTATATAATAGGCCTATCAATTCCTATCTTCAACGATATTTTTTTATATTTTACGTATTTGTGGAATAATGTGGAAGTTTCAGTCGCAAAAGTGCCGAAAATACGGCCATGAACGGCGAAAATCGACAAATTGTCCTCAATCCTGAACCAGAACGATTTTTGGATGGACCCACAGGTACATTGCAAAACCGCAATTGAGCCACGAAGTGGATTAATTGTGGAGTTCTGGGCGTCAGGGATAAGCCCCAGGACTAGCGAATATAGTACAAATACCCACTATAAGCGGCGAAAATCGACAAGTTATCCTTAGACTACGACGAGCGCGATCTTTTCGGCCAATGCAATTGGTCGAAAAACCATGTGGCTAAAATGTATATGGAGCGTTCGGTCCCCATTGCGAAGGAAGGGGTTCTAGGCTGGGCATTGAGACTAATCGGGGGTTCGAATGGGGTTGGAATATAAACGGGATCTTTTTCCAAAGGTTTCATTTTTATATATTTTCTTTTTCGACCTTATATAAATAGTGGCAATAAAAAGGGGGTGTTAATTATACAAGGTTTTTGGCATAGAATGGGTCCGCCTTTATGCATATGTAAATTATAATATATTGTGCCGAAACGGGGCTGTCGGCGTTGTCGGATTATTCGTTCTATTTTATATTATAGGAATTGGGATTTAACGGTCAGCGAGTGGGGTTAATTACCCCGTACCGGGATTAACACCGACTACGCACCTCCGAGTCAGCTACGCTATATCGGGTTAAGACTTTAACCAAATTGGCAGATAAATGCCAATCCAAAAAAATGGTTTCTAAAATAATAAGGGTGTTTTTCTAGAAACTTATATAAAATAAGTTTCCGGAAAATCGTGTGCGGTATTAAAACGTTTTCAGGGGTGCGAAACCTTATGTTAATGGTGGGGTGGATATAAGGGAGGTGAAGCAAGGTTTCCCCCACCAATTAATTTAAGTTATTTATCCGAAGATTAGTGTATACCATTTTAATGCATTCAATACATTCAAGCCTTACAATTACAGGTCTTTATAGTGAAACTAGCACCACGCCGCACCTAGGCTAATGCCTAAGCCCCTATTAGCAAGCCGTATTGCTAACACTAACTAGCGCTACAAGGGCCTGTAATTACAGGGTTAAAATGCACTAGATGGCCTAATTTTGTGATTAATAACTTAAATTAATTGGTGGGGGAGATTTTGCTTTATTTCCCTTATATCCCCTTTGACATCGAAATGGCGGTCCGCACTAGTCTCAGGGCTCATCCCTAAAGCCCAGAGCTCCACAATTGATCCACTTCGCTCCATTTCGTGGCTCAATTGCGGCTTTGCAATGTACCTGTGGGTCCATCCAAAAAACGCTTTGGTTTAGGTCTGAGGACAATTTGTCGATTTTCGCCGTTTATGGCGGTATTTTTGGCCTTTTTTTAACCGAAACTCCTTTATTATTCCACAACCACGCATAATATTAAAAAAATAAATTATCGTTAAAAATAGCGTTTAATACCGCTATTAGCAGCAATTCGATTTATTTTATTATTTGCTATAATGGCCGAATTCGATACCACCTGCCCTTAATCCGTTCATAGCGGTACTGTTTTTTCGATTTTTTTTTCGATTTTCGATTTCTTTTAATTTTATTTTTAATTTTTGACCAAATTTTATAATTTTTGCACGTGGAAGGTCGTATATGTTTATATATTATTATGCTTAATTCTGGTGCATATATTAAACTATATAAGCAGTTAAATAGGCGGATAGGCAAAGTATATACTTTTTTATATATAATTTACAATCGAAATTCGTTTATATTTTTACCAATTTTAACGATAGTAAAACCAAAACTTCAAAAGTCCGATTACGTATATAAACAGACGTCTAGATTCAATCCTGCCTATAATATTGGCTTTAAAAAGTATTTAATAAAAGAAAATGCTAAATGTGTATTTTATAAATCTTTTTGCTTTATTTAATTAATTTTATATTATTTTTGTTTTGCAGCCAAATCTTGTGGGCTTTGCACGTGGGGGGTGGCATATATATATTTAATATAACATTACACTTTTGTACGTTTATCTAATTATTTTAGCCGTTAAATATGCGGATAGGTAAAGTGTATCCAATTTTATATATATTTTGCAATCGAAATGTTTTTATATTTTTACTAATTTTAACATTAATAAAACCAAAGTTTGTAAAAGTGGATTGTGTATATAAATAAACGTCAACGTGAAACCCAATTTACAATACTGGCCCTTTTTATTTTTTTATAATAAAAAATACTAGATTTGTGTTATTTTTATATTTTTTGCTTTATTGAATTGGATAAAATTTATAAAAAAAAAACTTATCTAAAATTTATTAACAAGCCTATGAAGAAATGTATCAATTAAAAATCTTTTCATGCTACCAATATTTGCGTAAATTATTTAATTTTTTAACAAATTGTTAATTTATATAAAAATACTTATAAAACTTTTATTTTAATCGATAATTGCATGCACTTTGCAGTGTTAGGTTAACTAAGCTTCAAAAACTGTAATTTTGATTAAAGTTACTATTTTATACCATTATTTAAAATAAACATTAAATATAATGAAAAATTACACATTTTATTTAATATTTTAATATCTTTCCATATACAGTAGTTATTAAAACGCGGCCGGCATCCAAATGATCAACAAACTCCAATTAATTCAACGCAAATTACTATATATTTTTATAATTTTTATTTGTTTTTTTATTCAAATATTCAATTATACATTATAATTACACCATTTTCTTTTGCTATTATAATGCGAATATATTATATTTACCCGCTATAAACGGTAAAATACTATAAATTATCCTAATATTAATAAAATAATTATTAGCGATATCGCAATATTAGGTATATTATTAATAATACCGTTATAAACGGCGAAATGCGACAAATTATCGTTGGTGGTACCGCCATGAACGGCCAAATGCGACAAGATGTCCTCAGACTAGAACGAGCGCGATCTTTTCGGCCAATGTAATTGGTCGAAAAGCCATGTGGCTGAAAGGTACATGGAGCGCTCGGTCCCCACTGCGGAGCAGGGGGGTCTAGTCTGAGCACTGAGACTAGGTCCGCACGCTAAAAAGCGTTTCGGTGCCGCACACGAGTTTCCCAAAAATTATCTTATATGGGTTTTTGAAAAAACACCCTTATTGCCATCCAACCATTTTTCGGTTCGCACTAATTTGCTTATTTTGGTGAAATTTTCAACCCGATATAGGGTAGCTAGCTCGTAAGTGCAGGGTGGGCGTTAAAACCGGTACAGGGTAAACCCCATTCGCTGACCTTTGAATCGCAAATCCTGCAATACATAATATTTCGGATAATCCGACAACCCCGACAGCCCCATTTCCGCACTATATATTCTGGCTTATATACAAATAAAGGTGGGTCCACTACGTGCAAAATAACACACATAATTACTAACCTCAGCCCTAAAATAGAGCGTTTTTTTGAATAAACCTTCAGGTAAATTACAAAACCGCAATTAAGCCATGAAATGGAGCGAAGCAAAACGCACTGGATCGATTATGGACCTTTGAGCACCCGGGATAAGCCATTTCCAGGCCTCCGCGTCATATAGGTATACTCAATCTTGTTCCCATCCTTGGTGGTAAATCTTTCTGTAACCAGCTCATTGTTAAAAGGAAACGCAAGATTATAGAACTTTAGTGACACATGTGTGTTAAGATTGTGTAAAGGGCTTTTTAACCATTTCTGCACTGTAAAAAATGTAAGCTAATTGTTCTTGGCCAAGGTTTAATGGATACCGGCTATATTTACCATTTTTATTAATCTTTTTAATATATTCTTCTGTTTGTTCGTAGGTCGAGGATTTTCTGTGATCAACTTCATGAACCCAAAAAGGCGAAACTCGGAATTCGAAATTTTGGGGAGGGTTTTCAATTTTTGATAACCAGCAATCGGCACCCAGGTGAACCAAAATATCACCGTGATTTTTAAGATGAAATGTGATTGTTGTCAAATATTCGGTAAACGCCATATGACTAATCTCCAATTTCTTTATATTTTTACCCATTTCAACGAGGCAAGCGTTAGGGTACTCCCTCTTCACTATCATTTCTGCTATCATAGTGGCCGTAACGATGGTTAAAAGATTGGCGAAAAACGCGGATATAACGATTATTTGCCGAGCAATCATGATAAAATATATTTGAAAAGTGAATTGAATTGGTTGCAACAGCTAAAAAATGGACAAAAGAGGATCGATCACGCTATGTTAAACATTGAAAAAACGGGTTACACAAATTCTCGAACCGGTTCGGAAAGGAATAATGTAATTATATATGATAATATTTTCATTAAATAAAAGCTAATTAAAGTTTTAAGTCCCAGGTTCTTACTGGTATAAGCGATGAAAAGAAATTTAACAGGGATTAACTAACTATAAATAGAGTATTCAGCATAGCTGTTTTATGATAATTATGGGATTAAATTACTATTATGCTAAATGGGGCATTTTTACCCCATAAATAAACGCTGGTATATTAATACCCATTATGAAAATTCCTCACGTCCTTGTTTGCCAAGCCACTTGGCTGCGATTAGGGTTGGTAAAATAACCAAATTAGTAAAGCTATTCTAGTTTCAAGGCTCTTGCTAATTCGAACGTTCCGCAATTGATCCACTTCGTTCGCTTCGCTCCACTTCAAGGCTCAATTACGGCTTTGCAATGTACCTGTGGGTCCATGCAAAAAACGCTCTGGTTCAGGTTTAAAAACAATTTCTCGAATCTCGCCGTTTATGGCGGTATTTTAGGCATTTTGGCGACCAACACTCCGTTATAAAAGATTCGATAAAAATCGTAAAAATAAGCAGTTTGCACGTTGAAAATAGCGTTCAGTACCACTATTAATGATAATTTAATTTATGCTTTTATTTGTTGTAACGGCCTCATTGGATACTAGCTGCGTCAATCCATCTATGGCGGTTTTGTTTTTCTCGATATCTTCTATATTATTTTTGTTTTTCGACTATATTTTATAGTTTTTTCACGTGGAGGGTCGTATACATATATATACCGCTATGTGAAATCCTGCTATATATACTGTATTAGATAAGCAATTATACAAGCGGATAGGTAAGATATATATATTTAGGTATAATTTACAATCTGAACGCCTTTATATTTTTACCAATCTTAAAGATAATAAAGTCAAAGTATTAGGGACTGGATTACGTTTGAACACAAACCATCACGTAAAGTCGGACTAACAATACCCACCTTTATTTATTTTTTATACAAAAAATGCCAGATTTATAGTATTTATCTTTTTTTGGTTTATTTAGTTAGTTTTATATTAGTCTTTTGAACCAAATTTCGAAACTTTGGCACGTGGGGTGTGGTAGACGTACGTAGGTTGCGTACGAAAGAAATCGCCATTTCAGAAGTACCTACAGGCCCCCCCGGATTTTAGGCTATACTAAATTGGGTGAATAATGGGCACCCCTTGAACAAAGATCACAAAAGGTACTTCCAGCGCTTTGGCCACCTAAAATAACACTCTCGAACGCGTTTTTTCGTGAAAATTTTGGTGTTTGCACTGGATGAAAGACTTTATCGAAAATTCGTACGGCGATAAAGATAACCCCTTATATAAAAGGCTTCGGAAATACGTAAAAGAAGTTTGGAATGCGGTACCGAAAGATTATTTTAACCAACTGCTGCAATCTATGCCTCAAAGGATGCAGGACGTAATAATAGCGGAAGGTTTGCATATTATTTGGTAGTTGGGGATAGCTTCAGTTTATAATATCAGCGTGTAAGTCAGTGTGCGTCTGAGGGAGTTATAGGGGCTTTCGAATGTATTGACTTTGTTAGCTAAAGATTCATGGAATTGATTGGACCTTGGACGACCCACGACTAACCCTGGACTAGTGCGTGACTTGCCCCATGGCGATTATTTACCCATCTTACCTACGTATATACAATATAATGCTACAGCTTGGTAAATATATCGGATCATATAAACCGTTAAATAAACGGATATGTAAGGTACATATAATTCTGTATATAATTCACAATCTCAATGCTTTTATATTTTTACCACTTCTGACGATAACAAAACCCAAATTTCAGGGATTCCAATACGTATATAAACAAACGTCCATGTGAGCTCCGATTTATAATACCCGCCCTTATTTTCTTTTAGTGCAAAAAAATGCTAAATTAGTATTTTTTTTCTAGTTTTCACTTTATTTAATCAAGTATAATCGGTAAAAAGAAACGTAGTTAATACTTGAATAAAGTATCAAAAAGCAAATTATATTAGAATCAAGGCCTGCCAAAAACCCGAAAACAGGTTTAGCCCAGCCCGGCCCGCCAACCCTTAGGCTTTTGGCGGGGGCCCGTAATGGCCCACGGGTTTTCTCAACGGGTAAATGGGGGCCCGCGGGCTGGCGGGCTTAACCCGAATTGGGTAACCGGCGGGTTTTCGTGCTGGGGCGATTAAAAAGGAATAATAATCTAAAAGGAAAACGAATTTGTTAAAATTGGGATAAATATTTAACAAATAAAATGTATTTATTAATATGATTATCGATTAGCAGGTATTAAAATTAAGAGTAACCCAGTATAATCGAAAGGAGACTAAAGTAATTATTTTAAATAATCATCCCTTTTTTAAATTTATTATTTTATTTTTTATACAATTTAAATAATATTTTCCATATCCCTCTTAAGGTTAGTAAGATTGACCTGGTTATCCTGCTGTTTTTCCAGTTTTTTATCTAGTTTTGTATCCTGTTTTTGATTTTATTTTATATCCTGTTTTTCCTTCTCGTTTTTAAAATTATTCTTATTTAGAATACTAGGTAAAAGAACTAAAGACGAAAAGGAAGTCAAATTCGCACACGAAAACAAGAAAGACGAGTATGTAATACTAATTAACTGCGGTAAACATTTTGCAGCAATTTTGGGGAATGTTTTACCAATAGTTTTGCGTAGCTTTTTACCTACAACTTTGGTAAATAACGAAATTTTCGCTATTTTGAAAATCTTTGGGAGTTTTAATATAAAGCGTAATGGGGTTTAACTATTAGGATCAAATAAAATCGAAACAACGGGTAGTGGAAATATAAACTTTTTATTTTTAGGGCCAATACGGAAATAACCAACCATTTAAAAAAGGTTTTGGTTGGAGTATTGGGGGTATATCCATTTATTTATAATATGCAAAATATATTTAACGCAACATATAATTTTAGTTTGGATAATAATACGGCGAACGTGGATGGCGCAGAAATGAATAGTTAAATAATTCGAAAATAATTATATATAAACCAATAATAATAAAGGGTTTTTGCCTATAAAGAAAACGATATAAAAACATTTTGCTGTTTTTTGCAAAACTATAAAAGCGATTAATTCGAAGCGGAAATTATATGTATAATTTTAAACTATTTCCCGTATTAAACGTTGAAAGGAATTTTGGGGACGAATAATTTAGGGGTTTTTGAATACCGTTTAATTTCGCGTGAAATAATTATTAGAATAAAGTTAGTACATGATTCTAAAATAAACAATGGATAAAATTTATTATCAGTTTTAAACCGGCGATTTTGCCTCTATTTGCCCATTGGTATATTCTTTTTGAATTCTTTTATGTAAATTGAGGAAAGGTTTGAGGCATTTTGCCTGCAATCGAACGGGGAATTGGGGCGCGAGGAGCCATTTTAACTAAACTAATTAAGAATAGTTTGGCGGTAAATCTTTTGATAAAAAAATTAATGGTAAGAAAAAATGGTTAGAAACAATGCGAATAATGGATAACGAAAGATAAAAACAGAAAAGAATTGGTGCGGATAAATGGTCGGGTTAAAAGCCGAATTTCTTTAGGGTTTGCAAAAAAGTGAATAAAAGCGGGGTATGGTTGAATTTAAACCTAGTTGGGTTTAAGGTGGAAAGTTTTTATCGACGGCGCTAAGCCTAATTGGGTAAAGAGCAAATACATTGAAGGTGGGGTAACCAAATTGGGAATTCAAACGCCAAACCCTTTTATTTTATCAAATGTATTAAATTTATTACAATGATAAAAATTGGAAATTTAACCATAATTTTCAATTTTCAATTTTAAATCCAATTTTGCTAAACTTGAAACAACTAATTATTTTTCAATACTATTATTGTTTGCAAATATGGGTAAACATTTTTATTTTAAATAGTGTATTTTAGTTTTAATTTAAAAATTAACAGTTTTTAGCGCGAAAACGCAAAAACGACGAAAAAATAGGATAAAAAGCCCAGAAATCGCGCGATTGTAATAAAATGCTGAAAACGCAAGCAGAAAATGCCGACGATTTCAGACTAATAATGGACCGCGCATGCAAACGTTTCAATACCGCATTATTTAGTCAAAAATCTAAACTTCGGAACGAATATAAAGATTTTACGTTTACTAAATACGTACGAAAACAAATGGAAAATGAATTCAAAGTTGATTTTACGATCAAAAAGTGAATAATTATTATATAAACCCTTTTTCAATACCAAAATAACGTGATAACCATTTCATATAACCATCCAAGAAACTTTAAAACCAATATTGGAAAATTTTGCAATCTATATTTAGTTTAAAATCCCGCACCCCTGCCCTAATCGACCACGAAAATTGGGAAAATATGGACGATTTGGATAATTTGGAAGATTTTTTAAAACTTTTTTTTCAAATTCCCATTGAAAAACTGAATTTGAAATGCAAAAATAGGAGAAAATAATTAATGCTTTATTATATAAACAACATATTTACCAAAACAAAGCGAGTTAATTTGTCCCCCAAATTTTCCACAGGTCTGGAAAAGGTATTTTACCTAAACATTCTTTCAAATTTGGTAATATAATGCGCCAAATCCGCCACAAAATCGCGCGTTTTAGTAAACCGGCCAGTTTAAATCAAACAAAACTGATTGAATTGGTACATTATGATTGGTTATATAAAATAGTTATTTGAACATAAGGGTAACAATTTTAAATATTGCGTAATTTATTTTACGACATAATATATCGATGCTGGTATTCACTCGCAGCCTATTTGGTTTTTGAGGTGCATTATTAGGCGAACAAAAATGCGGTTTATAATCTTAATATAAATTAAATATACCAATTATTTAAAGCTAAAACCAAAGAAGTTTTACAAATTTTCCGAAATGAAATAACTGCTAGTTATTTTTACAGGGCGACTTTTTTTACGTTTATACAATCGCTTGTTTTGCATGAACCAACGTTTTTGCGCGCTTTTTTTTGTTTTAGCGTACCCAAACCTTTAATTATAAATTATGATTATATTAAAATTACCGCCCTATTTCGTGTTTAGAAATCGTATAAGGTTTTTGATTGTGAAATATCTGTCCAACGCGTTTGCGTTAAACAAACCCCCTATAAAACTTATATAAATATGTTAAAAAACTCCATTCGCACCATTTGCCGAATAATAGTTTAGGAAAATGTGGATAAATGGGTTACGCTCCCATTTATTACAAGTAATTGGGTTAGGGTCCTTTATTACCTAAAAAGACTTGAACGTTAGGTAAAAAGGTTATAAATGCTGGTTACAAAGCTAATTTATAATAAAATGCCTAAACAATCTAAGGATATGTTTTACCAGCTATTTAATTCAAATACGCGGAATGATTGCAAATTTGAAGTATATATTTTACGCTGGTTTTAGTAGTTAAAACTTCAAGTTGCGTAAATGTTATTCACATTTAATTAACGTAACAAATTTCCAATTAAATAAAAACAACATTTAAAAAAGATTGTTAAACGGTTAATTGAATTTTATATTTGACTATTTTAAAAGGGAATTTTATGTCCCATTATTTTGATTATTAAGCGAACCAACTACATTTTTTCCGTTGATATTGTAACCCGTTTTGCATGGTTAGCAGTAAGGTTCAAAATAGTAAATAATTGTACCAAAAACATTTCCGCCGCTTTTTGCAATACCATTTAAACTTTTTTTTATATTTGCGATATAAAAAGGGCGCAATTATGGATATTATATCTCTAACTTAACGTTCAAAAACGATTTTAGGGATTAAAAAATCTGTACGGGGTTCCAGTCGGCGGATGTCATTTAACGCAATTATTATAAACAATTATTAAAATATAATTATCCAGTATAACCAATTATATTCTTTACTCCCAGCTTTAAACCAGTTTGCACGACTATTTCTTTATTATCCATATTTTGTACCCGTATATTAAATTTCCGGTTTTTCGATTTGGTGGTTTGCCCCCAATTGTCTTTTTTGCGGTTTTTTTAATTTTCCCTGGTTTTATTTGTAAATTATCCTCTAAATAAATAATAGGTTAAGGTGTTTTTGGAGTTTCCCGTTGTCGTGAGGGTAATTCGGGGTTCATTTGTTTCAAAAAATGTAAAAGTAAGGAATGGGTTCGACGTAAATTAACGATGATTTATAAATTGTGAATTTAAATATGCGATAATTAAAAAGAAAAAAATGTTTTTTCATTACATGGTAACATTTGATTTAATTTGGGAAAATTAGGAGTTTGTCGACTTTTTCTGTTTTGTTTTTGCCATATTTGTGTGAATAAAACCTGGCGACAGATAATAATGCAAAAAAAACAGTTAAGCCGTACAAATTCTTGATTTTAACAAATCTATTACATACAATTTGACCGATATTTGCCCGTTATCAATTATTCAAAGTTCCACTGTCTTATCAAACGGACAAACCAAATATAATCTCATTTTTTCCACAATTTGAAAACAATGAGGAAAAGGTTTTTACCTTTTCTTTTCCTTGATTTTTAACCACATTAACGTAATGGATACCGTATTGCCATTTCCGGAAACTTTGATCGAAAACTGGTGTTTCCGAATACTGAAATTATTAACGAATTTTGTAATAATTTTTTTGATATATATATACCGGTCCCACGTTTACTTAGCGCTAATTTCTACGATTATAATTTCCTTTTTAAATTAAACTAGGAAATTAAAACCGTAATTATTGCGGTGTTTGCAAATAATTAAAATACAGGCTGCAACGATCCTGTTTTATACGGCGGGAAAAATAATGCCTGATATATTTACGCATTTAAATTATGGAACAATTTCCTCGATTTATTCGTTTTTTTGATTTTGGTTCCGACGTTGGTATCCGACAGATAATAAAGTCAATTTAACCGTCGAAGGGTTTCAGAGACCTAAATTGGCGGAAATCTGGCAATATTACTATTGGGGCTTTTTTCGAAAAAGCGGCGAACCATGTTTAATTTGCAAAAGATGTTTGCAAATGTCAAAACATCCCCAATTTAGTGAAAAACCCCAGTATAATGGAGCCAGTACCCTTACACGGCATCGGAATACAATTATTTATATTTAAAACGAACTCGGATTATAAAACGATTCCCTTAACCCCAATTCAATTTCTACGGAATTTTATAGGGTAAATCTTTTCCGTTTATTAACGCAATGTAACCATTTATATAATTATCAATATAACCATTTATTTAACCATTTTATATGATTATGCATTTTATATTACTATTTATATATTTGCAAAAATTATTATATAATTACCTTTTTTAAGCGAAAGAAATCCACAAATATACGAGAAGCGAGGTCGAGGAATTATAGGTCCAATTTTGCATTTTATTGCGAAAAGGATTCAATATTATATAAAATTCGGAGTTTAAAATGTTTATGCAAACCTGAAACGATTGCTGGAAGGTTTAATCGCCACAAACCTTCGCCAAAAAACTGCAAAAATATATCCGAAAATATTATTGCCCAAAATTTAATAAATGTCCTCAAAAATGGTAAATTCTTTTGGTTTTGGACGGATGGACAAACCCCGGTTTGAAACACGTTTTTTGGAATATTATCGCCGTTTATATCGACAATAATCAGCTATATCGTTATATTGTTTTAGATTTTATTGCGATTAGCGCCAGCAAAACGAGGGAAAACCTGGTAAAATTTACCGTTCAAACTAATTTTAAACATAAATTAGAAAGTAAAATATTGGTATTTATAGTTAGTAATGTTTCCAGTTTCCGCACCGGGGACCTGTTACGGAAATTCGAAAAAAACATTCCCTAAACATGAATGCAATTAAATAGTCTACGAATGCTTTATATGGTTTACGTACTACAATTAGTAGAAAGGGCCATATATTAAAATCTTTATATTTCCAAAATAGATTCCCGCGCATTTTCAACTAATTCTAACGATAAAAAACACTTGGCGATAAATAATTTAAAGGAATTTGAAATGTGGGCTATATCCCTAAAACATAATATCGCCGAAATAAATGTTTTACCTTATTAGAAAATTTGAAATATAATTATTGAATATATTATTTTTTTATATTTATTACGGTACTTGGCGGTTTTATTGCATTTAAGCCCCAGATGTACCGAATTCTTGTATAATTTGCAACAAATTACTGGCGAATCTGGCGTAAAAGGACGCCGTTTGTTAATTAGAAATACATAAACGAAATGGAATTTAACTATTTCGGTTATTGCGCGTGCGTTTTAACTTCGTAGAACCATCGAATTATTTATTAAACAGTACCCGGTGTTAATAAAGGGCCCGAATAACCGGGCGAATTCGATTTTACCAAAATTTCGAATTTTTGCAAAACGTTGGACTTTTTTAACTGTTTTTTGGGCAATAATTAAAAGTATCGCGGGTTTTACCTATTTGTTTTAACTCTATAAAATGGAAATAATTGCGTACGTTTTATTTGGGTTAGGAGCTATTGGAATTACTTTTACCAATTTCGAACGAAGATTTCATGGAAAAACCAAAAAATATCCACAAACGGGATGGTGTATTAATTTGAAAAACGCAATTTGTGATGCACGAACAAAACTGGACAAATATATCAACCTAACTCAACGTTAAAAAATTGAAAAACTGTATTTTGTGACGGTTATTTTAATCCCATTTACGCGGACGGATTTTAGAAAAAATAGGCTCCGATATTACGTAAAGCATACCAACCAAAGGGTTGAAAGCTCAATTAGCCAAAACATTAATTGTTTGGCCGAATTATATTCGCAAAAGCAAAACCCAAATTTCCACCCCAAAATAAAATCAAATTACCCGGGAACGGATCTAGATTTATTTATTTTAATAGCGGAAGCCAAATTTCAAAAAACGGAAACATATTCTGTTAACAATATGGGTTGCTAATAGGGGTTTAGGCATTAGCCTAGGTGCGGCGTGGTGCTAGTTGCGTTGTAAAAGCCTGTAATTACAGGGCTTAAATACACTAAATTCACTAAAATGGTTCACTAATTTTGGGATTGATAGATTTGATTTATTGGTGGAGGAAATTTTACTTTATCTCCCTTACATACTCTCCGACATCGAAGTGGGGGTCCGCACCCCGCAAAGGGTTCCGGTGCCGCACACGATTTTCCGAAAAAATTATTTTATATGCGTTGTTGAAAAAACACCTTTATTTCCATATAAACCATTTTTGGGTTCGCATTGATTTGCTGATTTGGTGAAAATTTCAACCCGGTACAGGGTAGCTGACTCGTATATGCAGGGTGGGTGTTAAACCCGGTACAGGGTGAAACCCCATTCGCTGATTTTAAATCGCAATTTTTGCAATATATAAAATATAATAGAAAAATCCGACAGCCCTAATAGCCCCACTTCGGCATTATTTATTGTGGTTTATATACAAATAAAAGTCAACCAATTATATGCTAAATATCGCATATAATTAACACCCCCTTTTTTTGCTACTATTTATATAAAGTCGGAAAAAGAAATATATAAAAGATAAAACCCAAAAAAAGATCCCCCTTGTGTCCCAACCCGATTCGAATTCCCGATATGAACCCCTTGGATAATTAAGCCTTTTATACCGACCTGTAACCCCCGAAATGGACGAACCCCCGAATTGGAAAAAACCCCCAGAATTGTGACAACCCCCGAATTCGAACCCCCGATTTGCATAATATAAACCCACGGAATTAATTACTAAACCAGGTAGCTAATTTGGTTGTTCGTTGGTAATAGTCCAAGTTAGGCATATTATTTAGGGTATTTCGAATGCGTCAATCGCCCAAAATACGAGTTTTTTTCAATTTCAATTTAACGTTTGGTATAAAGTGGGTATAAATTGTTTATTATTGAACCTGTACAGGGTAGATTCGGGTAATACGGCCGGTATTGGGCTAATAAAAATCCAATATTTACAAACAAAAAAAATGTAATGGGTAATTAGTTAACGAACTAATTAAATACCCTAAGATTTAGTAGGTAAAAACTAAATTTTTAGGGGCTTAAACCCTATAAATTTTGAAAAACTTTGTGAATTGGAAACGTTAGGGGCTTTATTAGGCCATAAGCGGGTATTTGCTTGGATTCGAGGTATTTTAGGGGTACTAATCCTTTTATAATTAATTCCCGTATGTAATGAAATTTTAATCACGTATATTTAATACGTTGGTGGTGCGTAGGGTTATGTGCGTTAGCTATAAAACCTGTATTATTTCCAAATATTGCAATAAAGCTTTTTATAGATAGTCCAATTTTTATAGAAAAGTTTTTAAACCATTGTGCTTTACGCAGGGTTTCCGCTAAGGTATCGGTTTCGGTTTTTGGAATGCTTAAAGCTATAATATTAACCTTTTTGCACTTCCACGTTGTAGGGCCCCAAAATAAAGTATATAAATATCCGTAAGTGGATTTTGAATTTTTTTTAGCCCCGGCAAAATCGTTATTACTAAAACCCAGTAGTTAAGGGTTTTTAAAACTCCCTATTAAAAAATTGGGTGATAATTCGGCTTTAAATACTTTATTTCCGTAACAAATAAATAAGGATTTAGTACCCGTTAAATAACGTAATAAGTTTTTAGCTCCCGTTAAGTGGACTGTAGTAATTTTTGTTCAAAAAACGTGAAAACCACTGAACCGTAAAACCGATATCCGGGCGCGTTAAGAATATTAAATACATAAAAGTGCCGATAATACGTTATAATAGTTTAATTTTTAACGCATTTACGGGTTAACCCCCATTATATTTTAGCACACCCGGCTGTAAGGGAACAAATTTAGGTTTGCAATTAACTAATCCGAACGTTGTTAATATTTCCCCTATATACTAATTTTAATGGAGCCAAAGTAGGCGTTTAGGCCTATCCTTTATGATTTGAACGTTTAAAAAGTAGGTTGCAGGGCCCCTGTTTTCCAGCGCGTATACCTTATTAAAAAAGGTTTTTAAATCCTAAATATATTGTAATTTAAGCCCTATTAACAGGCAGTCGTTTACAAAGGTAACGATAAAATATTTGGATTTAACGTTATAAAAAACAGCGGGATGAGAGATTAACGGCTTAAAACCTTCTTTAAAAAGTAGGGTTTTGAATTTGTTTTTCCATTTTTTTAGACCCTGTTTTAAACTGTATAACGCTGTTTCCAACTGTATAACCTGCAATATTTTCGGATTATAATCAAATTCCACTAAAATCTTAACG
The DNA here is from genome assembly GCF_004337985.1 of Pyricularia pennisetigena. Taxonomy (NCBI): domain Eukaryota; kingdom Fungi; phylum Ascomycota; class Sordariomycetes; order Magnaporthales; family Pyriculariaceae; genus Pyricularia; species Pyricularia pennisetigena. Next base: position 752,985 of record NC_043740.1, read on the forward strand.
GTGGTAAAGTTACAAATTTTAGCCCATCCGTTAAAACCGTTTGGAATTTGCAAATATATATTTACGTCGGTAAGGTCACTCTTTAAAAACGCACCGATAAAATCGATTTGTTTTATTTCCTAATTTTGTATATTAGCTATAGCTAATAATATACGCCAGGTAAGTGGTATATTAGTGCTAGTAAAAGTTTCGATATAATTTAGGCCTTCGACCTGTGAACATGGCTAGCGCAGGGCTAATTATATTAGCTACCCTGCATTATCTCATAACGGCTAGCACGGGCTAATTTTATTAGTCACCCTGCATCGAATAAATAAATAAATAACAAATAACAAATAAAACGTATACGCGTTTATACACACAAAGCTTTATATATCACGTCTTTGTTCATAGTTTTAACAACAAAACAAATACGTCATATATAATTTAGCTTACTGGTATAATTCACGTACCATAATCTATATCATATATACGTTGTTGAAGTGCGTGGGTTCGAATCCCGTTGTGGTCGCAGATTTTCTGTGCATGCATAAGCACAACAGGCCGTTAGGCTAGTCTCAGTGTTTAGACTAGACCCCCCTGCTTCGCAGTGGGGACCGAACGCTCCATGTACCTTTCAGCCACATGGCTTTTCGACCAACTGCATTGGCCGAAAAAATCGCGCTCGTTTTAGTCTGAGGACAATTTGTCGCATTTCGCCGTTTATGGCGGTACCACCAACAAAATACCCAATGCTGCGATATCGCCAACCACTATTCCCCCCGACACACAAAAAAATAAAAAATTTTTACCACTATACTATATATTTACGTATATTAACCTTTATTCGATATATTATTAAACCAAATAAAACCCGAATTTAATAATGGAAAACATATTTCCAATAATACCAATAAATACACCCGAAAAAATATTCTTATCCGCGCAATTTGCAACCCAATATTTTACGTCCGACCTAACCCCATTATTTCCATCGATATCGCAATTACTTTCCTTTTTATCGTTATCCCAATTACCATTGCTTAATCGTATATTCGAAAATAAATGGGAATTTAGGCCTTTTTTAATCGATTAAAAGCAATTACCGAGGGAATCCGAATCCGAAACGGAAATAAACCCCGAAACCAAATTTATTCGCGATATTACCAAATTTTGGCGCAACCGTTACCGACGCACCAAATTTACGTAATTTATCCACGTTTGGGTAATAGCGGCAAATTTTCACGAAATTACCCGACCTACCCCATCGCAAATACTTTTTTTTAAAAAAATATTACGAAATTTTTAAATCCGAAAACGTTTACGAACCAATGGGGTCGAATACCGTTTTAATAATAAATTTCCTGCGCCTATTAAGGCCGACGTTTTACGTAGGGAATTGCAACAATTAATATAATATTTACGTTTTTTTAACCGGTTCGAGCCCACAAATTTCCAATTTTCGGGAATAAAGGATTGTTCCGCCAAAAACGTGAGCGATATGGATTAGTTTAAACAGGTATTCGACACGTTTACCCAGGAAATCCCGTCCAAAACGCCAATATTATATAAATTTATATTTTTATTATTATTGCATTCCCGGGGCTACCGCCCGTTTTATTTATCGTTACAAATTTCGAACGTGGTACACCTGGAACCAAATACCTTTTTAAAAACCATAAACCCCTTAACGTTAAAAGATTAACGCGTTATATTAATATTGGCGATTTTAACCCACGGATATTCCCCCTAAAAAAGCAATTATTTGCTATACGCACTCGTATTATACCTTATAAATAATGGAATTCCACGACGTATTGTAAATATATTATCCGGGTTTGGAATATGTTCATTTTATAAAGCTATTAAACGGTAAACCCAATAATTTGTCGCCGTTGCCCGAATACGTTATTAGCAATATTTATATTTATATTTAACTTTTACCGCGAACAGCAATAATAATTTTTTACATATATATATATATATATATATATTAATATATAAATAAATTTAAAAAGGATCGCTCGTGACCTAATATTATCCTTCGTATATAATAATTTCAATTTTTTGGATAAGGTATAGGATTTTGGATATGGAAGACGTAACCGAATGCAAAATTTGACATCGTGTTTCCTTATATTAACGCCAGGATTTGAACGATACACGTAATCCCAATAGTACGCCACCGTACTTTTCCGCCAAAAATGGTTATAAACGCCCGCCTTTTTACAATATCCGGACACCTATTACGAAAACGCCAAATATTATATAATATACCAAATTTGTAATTTTTTATTCCCCAACCGCCTATATACGCCTGGAGCAATCCCACAATACCCTACCCTCGCACGAATTATATTAACCTCCTACCTTATCCAAACCCCCGCTATTACCGAAAACGAAAAGGAATACGCAGGAATTATCCAAATCCACGAAATCCTTTTTAAACGTTTTTTAAACCTGTTACCCGACCATTTCGACTATTTTTCCGTCCTATTCTTCGTTTATAAGGATTAAAAAACAACGTTATATATCCGTACCATTTAAGGAATTTATATCGAATTATTTTAACCTTTTAATAAAAAACAATGGATATTACCCGTACCAGCGTTTTTCCATATTAAATTTAATTTTATTAACCAGTTATGGTAATATTACGCCCCCATTATATCCATAAATATAACAGGGTTAGGGAAATATAACCAGTTTTAAAAAAATAAAAAGGAGTTTTACCACGCTTTACGGCTTTTACAAAATGCATTCCGGTCCCGCATTTTATATATTATAATTGCTGTTTTAATTTAAAACGGATTATTGGATAGGAATTAAATTTTTAAAAACGTTTTGGAAAAAGCTTTTACCGATATACCATATAATATATATATTTCCGTGGTAAACCGTATTTACGATAATATATTCGCTGGTTATATTAACGGTTTAATGGGTATTGGATTATGGGATATAAAACCCAAAATTAATATCGTTTTCCGCACGTAACGCCGTTATTTGCAAATAATTAACCTTTTATGGATAATAATAAACGCGTTCCACCAAAGAGATTACGGCGTATTGGAAACTATAATACCGCAATTGGTCCTATTTTTTTACGGTTGTAAAGCAAAAAATTATAATTTTAAAATGCTATATTTAACCTGGTTATTACGACCAAAGGTTATAAATTAACCGCTGCGTTCCGGGATTTTAAAATTAACGTTCGTAAAATGTACCACGGCCGGGAATGAATTTAAACCGGTAAACCTAATAATTAAATATATTAATAAGGGTTTCGCCATAAATATTAAAAATAACCGCAATTCCACGCACGATTTGCGAAAAACATTTTTAAATTATGTAACGATGGGGCTAATCGCAATTACGGTGCGCAAAATATTGGAAAACATCGCCCGTACACGCATTAATAGAAAATACCATATAATGTTAATTAACCAAAATATAATCCATTATGCGTATTTGTTATTCCAAAATGGTTGGGGAAGCGAAAAAGCCGGAATAGTACCCAATTTCGATTTCGACGGCCCTGATTTATTATACCTGGGTTTGAAAAAGCTAATAGGCGATAAATTGGAGGTATTTAATTAAAATATCGTACGCCCCAATAACGTGCTATTTTAAGCGGATATTGAAAAAATAGGGGCAAATCCAAAGGAGGGATATAACCGGACAAACGGTTTAAATATTAGTGGTATAATTAATACCGAAAAAGATCTGCTGGACGGAATATACGAAAAATCCGACGAAAAAAGCGCATAAAATTTAAAATAATAGAAAGTAAATTACGCAAACCAAAGCGGGTAAAAACGAGGATCGTTCCATTATAAAAAGGAATTAAATGGACGAATAACGGTGACCTTACCCGCGAATAACGGAGGTAAAACAACGTCCGTAAAACCAGTAAATATAAACAAATAAAAACCAATCGTAAATTTGGTTTAAAATAAAATGCGAGGTATAATTTCCTCCAAAATCTTCCGTATAAATAGCCCGTTTTTTATCCATTTTCTTTACCCAAATAAATTATATTTTCCATCCACCGCCAATTATAAATCCAATAAAAAGGATTTTGGTAATTACCGTTATTATAATACCCCATTAATTACGAATAATAAATTTATTAAACCGGATCCCAATAGTGACAATTGTAATAATATTATATATATATAAAACCCCCAATTTTATAGCACCAAACCCTAAAAAAAAGCAAAATAAAGAAACCCAAACCGATTAAAAAAAACGAAAACGTTTGGTAGCGTTGAATGTTTTTTTAGGAGTGGGTTTATTAGCGCCACGCTTTTTTTTCCGAGCTGGGGTCGCGGTAAACGATCCAGGGACCAAATCGTCCTTTTTTTTATTTTTTTTTAAAATGGGTATATAGGGTTTTTTTAACGAATCGAATATAAATTTATCGTAATTAAAGCCAAAATTGATAAATAAAAAAAACGGAATAACGACCGCCAAAGGATCGGCGTTATTATTACCAAAAATGCCTTTTTTAAACGGTTTATTAATTTCCCGGCGTTTAATAACCCAGGAACCAAAATCCCTTATTAGGGCTCCGATAACCCGCGCGGTCGCGGTTTCGTCGTAAAATCCATCGCTATTTTTAATTTATTTTATTAATTTAACCACAAACCCCTAATCCATGGTAGTAAAATTAAAATAAGGCAAATGTGTACAATTAATATAATTAGTAAACGTATTACGGCCATTATTTTGCTTTTGGTATTAATAATTAATATAAATTGGACCTAACGTCAAAATAAAAACTAACGTTTTTTCCACCAAATCCTGTTCGTTAAACTGTTTAAAGATATTTAATATAAATATTAAAACCAAACGAAAATAAAATTCGCCCATGCGGCGCGTCCTATTAAAATAAAAGGCATTAAAATGCTGGGGGGGTTTTATTATTTAAACGAAGCAGTTAAAAGGCCAGGCAAATATAATTGCCATTACTTTATACGCTAAAAATTGTTTAATAATTGGAAATTGGATAGTTTTAAAAAAACGCATGCGCGTAATATATTTAAATAATATTTATTATATATTAGCAACGGCCGGAATAGTAGAAAAAGGGGTATTAATTTTCCGGAATATACGATTTTTTACCCAATCGAAAAAGGTATTTCGCATTTCGAAAATGCGTCAAATAACAGGTTTGTTTGAACCCAACCGAATTAAACGATTACAAACTTGCAATTATATATTGGCGTTCCATATTAAAGGGATAATAATACCAGTATAACAATTGGGGTGCAAATTAAAACTAGCGTTGGAAATATTAATGTTTAAAATATAAACGTTAAAATTGGAGCTGGAATCGGTGAAATCGGAGACGGTTTTGTCGCGTTCGGTTTGGGACAGGCCTGATCGGATAATAATTATACCGAAACTGGCTTTTTCCAAAATAAAAGCAATAAAATTAAAAAAGTTAGCAGGTATATTAAAAATTGTAACAATTGTTACAAAAATGGAAAAATAACAGTTATTATAACATTTATTACAATCGAAAAATATAAAAATTGTAATAATTATTACAATAATTGTGGGGAAGGAAAGGGATTATAATAACTGTTATTATATGGCCAATTTACGTTTAAATCCAAAAATTAGGGGTTATAATTAGGACGCGTTAACCCTTTTTTTTTCCTTTATGCAAATTTCGACCACGCGGGTAATAAATGGCGATTCGTTTAATATAAAATGGATTATTTTAACCCTGCCCGACGGAGGTAACGTTTTAGGATTAGTGCAGGTTTTCGAATAAACCCAATTAAGGGAACCGTCGCCGCTCTATTAAATTAAAACGTTTACAATTACCGATTTAAAACGGGTTTTTCCTTCCTATAGGTTTTTTTTAAAGTTTTGTCGGACGTTGCGGTGTTTGGTTTTAAAATCCCTTTTTTTAACGCTAGTATTTTACCCAATTCCGCCGAATTAACATCCCGGGTATCGTTTTCGGCGTGGATTATCAACCAAAAAAAGTAATTAATTACCAAAAACTGCAATAAACGGATAAAACCCATATTAAAAAAAACCGAGGTTTGGCGGTTACCAGTTATAATATCCGCATTAGTGGGAGCTCCTAATGGAGCGGGACCAATATCGTCGGTATTTTCGCCCACGAATGCGGTAATAATATTTTTGAAAATTGCTTCGGTATTCGTTATAACGTTTTCGAAACGGTGGCCAAATTGGAGCTTTTAAATAATAATATTATAAAACGGAATGCGTTTACGGGGATAAATAATTGTACCGTTGGGTAAAGTAAGCCCGGTATTTATACCCCTGCGTACCGTAAATACGCCCGTATATTTAAAAATTATTAACGATTTTTCGTTTGGTGTGGTGGTAGGAGTTATAAAATTTAAAATTCGAGGGTAAAATAGCTATTATTTCCAACCTATTAATTCGAATTTTTATAAAAAGGTTTTGGTGTTTTTATCGATATTAAAAACGACGAAATAACTATTATTTTCCCAAATATAATTAACCGTAAATATGTTTTCCTAAAACAGGCCTTTAGGTCGGGCGAAAAAAATCGCAATTTTATCCCAAACCAGGGTATTAAAACCAGTAATATCCCTAATTTTATTAATAATCGGCGTGGTAATAGTTATACCCCGATTAATATAAGGGATAAGGCGAAATGCGCGGTATATTATCGATTCGCGGTAACGGAGGTATTAAATTTCGTTTCCAATTACACGTTGAAAAAAGCTACCGGATGGTAAATATATAATTAAACGCCGGATATTTTTAATGTTTTCGCCCGTGGAAAAATCGGCCTTCCGACCGTTTTTGCGATAACGGTTCCTAATAAAATTATTTAATTTAAACAAATATATTAATATAACGAAATTATAATAACTGTTACAAAAAATATTTATTAAATATTATTTTCAATATCGGAATTATCGTCGAGGTTATCGACGTCGGGGGGGCGCTGTTAAAAATCGGAATCGATAATTTTATTTATATATTATGGGTTAAATACCTTTTCCGCGTTATAAATTTCGTCCAACTGTTTAATTTTTCGGATTAGGAATATCGAATAAAATATAATAATAACCGTACCCGCAGATTTGGGATTAGATTTGCGGGCGGCGAATTTGGTTAAAATATCGTAAAATTACGCCTGGGTAAAAATAGCAGCCGTTCGCGGGGTATTGGTAACGCATACCTCGGTTAAATTATAGTAGCATTTAACGTCGAAGGTTGGGAAATTAGTTGCTGTTTTTTTAAATATTTGCGAAATAAGGCTGGCCGGGACGAAAATCAAAGTGGGAAAACATCCGTCGGTATTTTGGATAAATTGGTCGTATTAATAACGGATATACCATATATAAATCGCCGTAAAATAAATAATTGTTTTTCCTATGCCTATTTCGTTAGTTAATAACCAATTTTTAAAAGTTAATTGCTCCAATTTTAATAGGGTGTGGGCATTTAAACCGAAAAAAAAGTTAATTTAGCAAAAATAAAAATTGTAACAATAATTACAAAAATAGGGGTGGGATTGTAACAATAATTACAAAAATAGGGGCAGGATTGTAATAATAATTATAAAAATAAGGGCAAAATTGTGACGATAATTACAATTATTAGGGATAATGCATATATAATTTACCAACCAATTAATAGGGTAGCCAATGGCGACCAAAAAAAATATTAAGCATATCCTAATTAGATTAAAAGTATTTACCTTTGATTTTTTTGTATTTGAGACCGATTTTGTTGTCGGTATTTAGACCGTTGACAAATAAAATATTTTAAAAAAGGCGCAACTTTTTTATAATAATCTAAATCGCGTCCGAATTAAAAAGATAACCAGTCCAGGGATAACCTTTAATTAAAATAAAAAATTGCGCATAGCATGCCAAGGAAGCCGTTAGGATTTTTTCGCGGGCGTCCTCGAAAATGTCCTTTTTTGCGCGGTCCATTTTAGTAAATCGATCGGCGATGGTAGATTGGGTTTATATAAAATTGAAAAAGTCGTTTTATTAATTGTCGCTAAAAAACTTGGGATAAAATTCGGTAATTTTTATTTTGGGTTTGGTAAAAATGGGACGATGGAACCGCCTTTTATCGTACAAATTGTTAAAAATATTTTCAAATATTAATAAATCCAATGGGTGCATTTAAATTTAATTTACACGCTTTGTTTTTTTTTTCAACCGTCCGACTTTAATAGGTTTAAAACGGGATTATGTGTCGACAGCGAGCATTATTATCGTCCTATTATAGCAGGCGCGGTTAAACCAAACAAATTGGCGACGTTAATGGTTTGGTCGGTTTGCGAACGGGTAACCAAACGATGTTAAAATTGCATTAAATGTAAATTATTTAAAACGATAACGTTATCGGCGATGGTTGCATAATCGGCGATAGCAAATAAAATGGAAAATTGTTCGATATTAAATTTAAAAGGGTTGCGGCAATTTCCACCAAAATCGCTAAAACCTTCCTTATTTCTAATAACGACTTTTCCCTACCGGCGAAAAATAAAATAAAGGAAATGGTAGCAAACCCTAAATTAATCGTCGATATAATAACCGCCATATATATATAATACAAGGTTAGCGGTTTTAAATTTTAAATCGCCGTTTTTAAAATTAGGTCCGGTGGTTATTATCCGCAAGTAAATTAATATCGTGGCGAGGATTGTGGGAATTATAACCGGTTTAAATTTGTTTGCGAATATTTTTAACCCGGGGAGGTTAATATCGCTTTAGCGGATAAAGGGGGGGATAGGGGGTAGGCGACGCCGATTTGCCAAATTATCGAAAATGGGTTTAATACCCTTGTCGTTAAATATATCCGGTACGGAGGCCAAGGTTTTTTACCAAACGGGCATTTTATTGCTTTTAATTTATTTACCGGGATTGCCTGCCTTAAAATAAATTAAAAAACCGAATACGTCGGCGATTAAAAATAAATTAATTAACAATTAAAATTATACCCGTTATCCCAAAATATATAAAAAGGTGAAAACCAAATTGTAACAATTATTGTATTGTAGCAGTAATTATTTGGCATTACCGTAAAAAATTGTAATAATTGTTATAATATAGTAAATAGCAGGATATATTAATGCAGGGATTATAATAATTATCGCAATCCAATAAAAGGAAATATTAACCTGTTATATTAATATATTATATTAAAGCATTTGTTGTTTCGTAACCAAGTACGACCATTACCTTGTTTATATTCGACGAATTACTGTTAAAATGGTATACCAAAATTTGGTTATTAACGCGTATTTTTGCTGCGGCGACGCTAATAACGGATTAAAAACGTTTAAAGGTTTAAACGATTGGGGTTTCGTTCGTATTGCGGAAAATGTTATTTCCGCGACCGAACCAGGCGGGCGGGTTGGTATTATTATTAATTTTAAAGCAGTTAATATAACCCAAATAAAATATAATGCGAATTATTTTAATAATATTTGTATTCCCTGTTTTACGCCAGGTTATAATAGTTATCGCCGATACGGATTGGTTTTTACCCAATTGAAAATCCTTTTATAACGGGACGGGTAAGCGATCCAGGAAATCCGTATTTTTGTACGATAGGAAATAATATTCGGGTTATGCGAAATTTATTAGTCCATTATTTGGCGTCAAGTTAAATTTGGGCTGCGTCCGCGATACCGAAATAAAATTGGTTTTAATTGGCCGAACGGTGGTGGTTTTATATATACGGGGTGCGGGCGGCCTATTTAATGGCGCGGGTGCCGGGTTAATAATAATTTCCGGTTATAATGCAAAGGGCCGGTTTTTGGGGTTTTTTGGTGGCGGGGATAATACGTTAGCAGGTGGTTTAAAGGATACCAAAAAAGTTTACAATTGGCGGTTATCCAAATCCGGGGCAAATTCGTTATAATTATCGTTTATATTAATATTATTATCGTTTTTATTGGCGGACGCGGGGGTAGGTTGGTTATCGCTTTCGCTTATATAAATATTATCGTTATTATAATTAACGGGGGCGGGGGCAGGTTCGTTATCGCCGGCGTCCATATCGGTATTATTTCCATCCTTATCGACGGGGGCGGGGGTAAATTTATTATCGCCGGAATCCATATTAATATTATTTTAATTATTATTATTATTAATAAAAATAAGGGGAAAATTTAAGGGGATTCCGGTTATATCCAAATAATTTTATAATATAAAATGGTCCAACCGAATAAAATTTAATTTTAAAATAATTGCAGTGTCCGCGTCGTAATTTTCCAAATTTTTAAAATATTGGTTTATTTTTTTTGTCCGCGCTCCTTTTTATGGTATAATTATTAAATGGGCAGGTAATTTAGCATTATTGGGTATATATCCCAACGTAAATTTGGTAGTGGTTTGGGCGGAGGTTTTACCTTTTTGGCGTTTTTTGGGAATTATGGTGATAAAAAAACGTAATTGTAACAATTATTACGGCTTTTGGCGAATTAAAGCAATTATTATAATTATTATTACAATAAAATTAGTTAATTTGCCCCGGACCTAACCGGGTGGGGGGTATTTTTGCGATGCAGGGGCGCTAATTATAATTTACCTTCGTTACGATTGGGTTAATGCCTGCTTAGGTGGGTAAAGTATAAATAATTTTATCCAATTAAAAATGTTTTAATTAAGTTTTTTAACGAATATGTTTACAGTATTTACTAAGGCAATTTTGCGATTGTAACAATTGTTACGTTTATTAATTAAAAATTGAGCGCTGGTTTAATCGTTACAATTTTTTATTCATCGTTACAAAAAGAATTTAACGGTTGGGAAAAAGGTTTTTATTGTAAAAAAAAAAAAAAACTAATAAAAATAAAAAAAAAGTATTTATAATTGGGTTTACGTGTAGGGCTTTTTACTGATAAAATAAAATTAAAGTGGAAACGCCAAAATTTCCGGAGTTTAACCGTAATAATTATCACAATTCGTAATATCGAACCCTTTTATTTTTAATCGGGGCGCCGTTACGCCGTACCAGCCTATATATAATCCAGGTTTTCAATTTACGTAACAATTGTTATTATCCAGTATTTGGTCGTTTTATTTAGGCCGTTAATTGGGGATTCTGGTATTTAACAATTATATATTTTGCGCTGTTGAATTTTCCCCCCCTGGTTAATCCAATTCGGCGTCGCCTTTTTTATCGTTCGACCCTTTTATAATCCAGGGTACGTTATTTAATTTAATTAGGATTTAACCTCACTCGCCCTTTAACTTTTAAATTATAAATTTATAGGCGTTCCTATATTGGATATTTTTATAACCGTTAACGTTAACCAATATTTTAACCTATGGTTATAATACCGTTTAATTCGTTCGTCGGCGTTTATTAGTTTATTTTCCCGAATAATTGTTAATTTATATATCGTTTCCTAAAATGCCACCGTGTTTTAATTCCGCCGCCTTTTTTTTATTATTTGTGCAAATAGGAGGCGTAATTTCGTATCCCATTTTCGTATATTATTGGGAATTAAGCAACGAAATAATCGCTATATTATTTAAACCATTTAATTAATTGTAAATTTGGAATATTTTCCAGCAAATCGTTTTTCGTTTATTCCCGGTTATAGGAATGGACGAGTTTTTTAACGATATTAAAAACTATTGGTTTAAATAGCACCAGCTGGGATGGTAGGTCGTATAACCGCCGCGGGTTTGGGTAAAAAATAATTGTTATAAAATGGGTACCCCATTTGTCCAATTGTTTAAACATATAACCTTTTTTCGAATTTTTCCTGGGTATTTTAATTGGTTGCTTTTTAGGGGGTAATGCGGGTAAAACTCCAATTTGGTGGACGCAGGCATTGCAATAGTTTTTAAATTGGTTTATTGTAAAAAATGGACTCGTTTTTCATATAAAATCCAATATAATTCGTCGAAAACATTTAACGTTGGCGAAAGTTTGCATATTTGGCGCCTCCTTTTTTAATTTTTTCCTATTTATTATTTTTTATTACGTTTAATAGGGCGGAACGCGTGGTTTAAATATACCTAAAAGGCCGGTTTGTGGTAATTCCGACGTTTTTGCCCGGTTATTGTCGTTTAAATTAGATTTAGCGATACGTAAAAGGTTAATAGGGAATAACCGCGTTTGTAAATACGTTAAAAAATTTAAATGGGTAATTTGTAAATTTTTAGCATTTTTTCGTAATATTACGGGTTATTTGGTTAATTTGGTTAATAATTTTGGTTTGGTTGGTTTATATTTAGCGATGGACCCCTGCGTATCGAAATACCAATAAAACGCAAAAAAATATGCGGTTTTTTTACGGTTGGACCCGCGTGCGGTTCGTCCAAATTTTTGCCATAGGTTTACGGGGTCGTTTAATATTAACGCGCTATATTATATTATACGTTCCATATTAGGTATATTTATACCCATACCCAAAAATAAAATGGAAAATATAATACGAATTTTAAAATCCGGTTTGGAAAATTTTGCGTAAATTTTAATTTTGTCGATTTTAGGTGTAAATACATCGTACCGGATAATTATATCGGTTGCGTTTCGTTTAATAAATTTTTTAAATACGAAATTTTTTATTAGGAATTGGCGTATTTGGATAATGCGGTTCCTAGCGTCCATATATATAATGGTTTTAAAAATACGGGTGGCGGATAATAATATAATATTCCTTATTAGGAATAAAAGGCGCCGGTAATTGTTAACAAAAGTTTTGCGTTCCAAACACTATATTATAATTGTAATTTCGGGTCGGTCGAAAAACGTTTTAACGAAACGTATTATCTTTTTATAATATAATTGGTCGAAAACGTAAATTTTAATTTTTGCTGTAAAGGTTACGGTGCACCCGAATATAGGTACGTTTGCTCGTATAATTGCCCGGACCAAACGCAATATGGAAAACGATTCCCTAAAATCCTTCCACTGTAAAATTATATAAAATTTATTAATAATAAACAAAACGATACGTTAGTGGAATATAGGGTTTCGAAAAAATTTAAGGAATCGGTAATTGGTGGTTTATTCCGGGTTTAAAAAAATGTACGTGTATTTACAAACGGTTTGCGGGTTTTAAAAAAGGTTATATTAAATAAAATTAGTTTTGGTAATAAAAACCGTATATTTATATTTACGTTTAAAATGGATTGGTCGATTAATTTGGGGTTCGCGGCGGGATAACGTTATATATTGCGTAATTATTTTTACCTTAAATTGTTTAATGGAATTATTTGGATAATAATAATATTATTGCGAATTACCGAGGTAATTTGCAATATTATATTTTTCCCGTACCCGGTTTTTGCCAGCAAAATAACATTTTTTATATTATATAAAACCCGGTATATATATTATATTTGGTTATAATATAGGATTCGTGCAGGAGTATTAAAAGGTTTATAAAGGTTTAAAAACCATATAACAGCTGAAAAAACGAATTTATATTATAGGTTTAAATTACCAAAAACTTTGGTTTTAGCGTATAATTCCGGGAGGATGTATACGTTGGAGGAGGTATTTGCCGCCGCGTGTGCGGGATTGGGACCGCGAAAAATTGCGTCGATTTGGTGGGAAAGCGAAATATATATGGGCGTATTTCCGGATATTATATATATGTAATTTAATACAAATATATAAAGATTTGCGGAAATAATGGTTTTTTTTAATGGGTGGATATATAACGTATTATATAATATATATTTTATACGGATTGTAAAATTAATGGTTTTGCGTTATTTATGTTAAAATTTATATGTAAAAATTCTTTTCGCTTTTGCGATTCTCTTTATATAAATTTTAATGGATTATAATCGTTATTAGTAAAATGCGAAATGGGTATCGATGGTATTTATGGGTGGACGTATAATATATTAAATAAAATTTACCTTATACGGATTATAAAATAAATATTTTTACGATATTTGGATTAAAATTTATATGTGAAAATTCTTTTCGCTTTTGCGATTTTTTACATATAAATTTTAACGGATTATAATCGTTATTATTAAAATACGAAATGGGTATCGATGGTATTTTTGGGTTAATAATGGGGATACCGCCATAAACGGATAAAAGGCGGGTTATATCCAACTTTTAATTGGCGTACCGGGTGCAAAAAATTTTGAATTAATAAAAAAGGCTTACCAATTCCTATTTTTAATGATGTTTTTTTTTCGATATTTTGCGTGGTTGTGGAATAATAAGGGAGTATCGGTCGCAAAAAGGCCAAAAATACCGCTATAAACGGCGAAAATCGACAAATTGTCCTCAAACCTAAACCAAAGCGTTTTTTGGATGGACCCACAAGTACATTGCAAAACCGCAATTGAGCCACGAAATGGAGCGAAGCGAACGGAATGGATTAATTGTGGAGTTTTGGGCTTCAGGGATGAGCCCTGAGACTACCGTTAGGCTCAATAGGTCGGCAGGTCAGTCACATGAATAAGGCCAAATCATGTGACGTAACCCCGCATTCCGGATATCCGGATCGAAGATTTGCACCTACGGATTCGAACACGTAATTCATAACTTAGCCTTAGATTTATCACCTTTATAACCTTCATCGATTCAACGATTCAACGAATCGATTGTGCAACAATATATCATCTCTATTACCCGCTAGCAGACGGTTATCTGCCATTTCAACGTTCCAATAGCCTTATACGTGATCCACCTTTCCCCGCGTTCAAGATGAAGCTTATTTTATCTCGTAACCTCCTCACACGATGCAGCCTAATACAGAAGGGACTATTTCCGAAAGAAAGGGGGTTTCCCACACCAGAAATCCGTTATTAAAACCTCCTTTATTATCAGATTTAAAGCAGGCCCCTGTGAATTACTACCCTTTAGGCCTAAAACGAGCTACCGACGGTTGGTTAACCGCTAAAGGAAACGGAATTCCAGGCGATTATAACTAAATCCAGGCCCAAAAAGCCCTGTTATGGTACAGGCGTTTAGGGCATCTAGGGTTATTATTGCTAAAAAAAACCGTTAAAATTGCGAAAAAGTTTACCTAATTTCGATAAAATTAGGGTAATTATCTATATTATTTGCGTTAAAACCATTTCTGTTAGGCGTACAAATGAAGTTACACTCCCTATAACCCCTAATATTTTCGATTTCATTAAAGGTAACATAGTAACTTTTAAGTCTAACTTTTACAATAAAAAGGTCGTATTTTTGTTATTAGTGGACCGAAAATTACGTTTTCCGCGGTCTATTCTATTACGAAATAAAACCGGACCTACGGTTTTAATGGTTATTAAAAGCTTTTTTTATGGTTTTACAAGCTACGTCCGGACGTTACCCCCTAGACTTTTATTTCGACGGGGGATATAAGGTTAATATAAAACTTTAAAACTGGTTTACAACCAAAGGTGTTAATTTTAATATTTCGAATTTCTATAACCACGGCCAAAACTGATTAACGTAACGGTCCATTAAAGTTATTTTTGATAGGTTTAAATCCACCATTATAACGGTAGGGTCATTTTTGTATTTATAGTGCTGTTTACTGCCTGCTATGGTTGATTTAGTCAACCGTATAGCGGTAATGAATAGGGATTTGATACCGTATAAAGAATTTTATTCCGAATTACATCCTGGATTACCATATAAAACCAATTTAGGGCATTTTCGGGTTATTGGTACTGTATACCAGGTTATTATACCGCTGGAAAAAACGCCAAAAATCTGATAAATTGGTTCCCCGCACCGAAACGGTGAAGCTTGTAGCCCATTTATCAGACTTTACAGCGTTGGTGTATACACCCGCTAAAGCCGTATATAAAACCTTTACCGTAGAAGTTTGAGAGGGTATAACCATTGAAAATTTGGCTATTCCAGGGGAAACGTTACAGACTTTAACGGGGGAAAATACAGATTTAAAGGGGGATTTTAATTTTGAACCTGAAAACGAAATCAACAGCATTCCAGCGGATAATTATCCCCTAAAAAGCCCTGAAAAAATAGGGCATTTACTATCCGTTGCAGGGCAGTTACCACCCGTTATAGGGCCTTTAAACCCTGATACAGTGCCTACCAGGCCTGTATAGCCTACCGTTCGCCCCCCAGAATTTACAACGGTAGCGTTACCTTGTCCAGTACTTATAATAACGTAAGGTCCGGTGTTTTCGGCAGCTAAAATACAAAATATGGAGTTAAATTCGCAGTTCGAAAACCCAGATTTAATGGATATAAACTACGTGCATTATCTTTGTTTTTGAGCCAAAAAGAGAATAAAGTAAAAGCCTATTAAAGACGGTGAACCAAATAGCCACCCAGAGGCCCTAAATAGCCCTGACAATGCTAAATGGTTAGCTGTTTGAACGTTTGAATTCGACCAAATCGTTACTGCAAAAACGTTCCGTTTTATCACTAAAATTGAAATGCCTCCAGGCCGTAGACTTGTCTCTACCCGGCCGGTATTTAAATTAAAAAAGGATAAAAATAATAAACCTAGAAAATATAAAGCTAGGTTTATTGTTAGGGGTTTTTCACAAGGTCGAAGGCCAAGATTATACTGAGACTTTTGCTAGCACTAGCATACCACCTACCTGGCGTATACTTTTAGCTAACGTGGGGTACCCTAGTCTCAGGGCTCATCCCTGAAGCCCAGAGCTCCACAATTGAGCGTGGCTCAATTGCGGTTTTGCAATGTACCTGTGGGTCCATCCAAAGAACGCTCTGGTTCAGGTCTGAGGACAATTTGTCGATTTTCGCCGTTTATGGCGGTATTTTTGGCCTTTTTGCGACCGACACTCCCTTATTATTCCACAACTACGCAAAATATCGAAAAAAGAAAATATCGTTGAAAATAGGAATTGTTAGGCCTTTTTTATAAATCCAAAATTTTTTGCACCCGGTACGCCAATTAAAAGTTGGATATAACCCGCCCTTAATCCGTTTATGGCGGTACTGTTTTTTCGATTTTTTTTCGATTTTCGATTTCTTTTAATATTATTTTTAATTTTTGACCAAATTTTATACTTTTTGCACGTGGAGGGTCGTATATATGTATATATCGCTATACTAAATTTTGGTGCATATATTCGATTATATAAGCAGTTAAATAGGCGGATAGGCAAAGTATATATTTTTTTGTATATAATTTACAATCGAAACTCGTTTATATTTTTACCAATTTTAACGATAATGAAACCAAAACTTCAGAGATTCGATTACGTATATAAACAAGCGTCCAAATCCAATCGTACTTACAATATCGGCTTTAAAAACTGTTTAATAAAAACAAATGGTAAATATGTATTTTATAAATCTTTTTGCTTTATTTAATTAATTTTATATTATTGTTGTTTTGCAGCAGAATTTTGTGGTTTTTGCACGTGGGGGGTGGCATATATATACTCAATGTAATATCACATTTTCGTACGTATACCTAATTATATAAGCCCTTAAATATGCGGATAGGTAAAGTATATCCAATTTTATATATATTTTACCATCGAAATGCTTTTACATTTTTACCAATTCTAACATTAATAAAACCAAAATTTGAGAAAGTGGACTATATATATAAATAAACGTTAACGTAAAACCCGATTTGTAATACCGGCCTTTTTTATATTTTTATATAAAAAAATGCTAAATCTGTGTTTTTTTTGTATTTTTTGCTTTATTTAATTGAATAAAATTTATTAAAAAAAAACTTGTATAAAATCTATTAGCAAGCTGATTAAAGAATATATAAAGTGAAAATATTTTCATTTTACCAATATTTGCGTAAATTATTTAATTTCTTAACAAATTGTTAATTTATATAAGAATATTAATAAAACTTTTGTTTCAATCGATAATTCCATGCACTTTGCAATATTAGGTTTACTAAGGTATAAAAGCTGTAAACTAAATTAAAATAATTATTGCATACCATTATTCAAAACAAGAATTAAATATAATAAAAAATTATAGATTTTATTTAATATTTTAATATCTTTCCAAATACAGTAGCTATAAAAACGCGGCCGGCATGCAAATACTCAGCAAACTCCAATAAACTTAACGCAAATTACTATATATTTTTATAATTTTTATTTATTTTTTTATACGAATATTTAATTGTATACTATGGGTACACTATTTTCTTTTACCATTGTAATGCGAATATATTGCATTTACCCGCTACAAACGGCAAAATACCACAAATTATCCTTATATTAATAAAATAATCATAAGCGATATCGTAATATTAAATATATTATTAAAAATACCGTTATAAACGGCGAAATACGACAAATTATCGTTGGTGGTACCGCCATGAACGGCGAAATGCGACAAAATGTCCTCAGACTAGAACGAGCGCGATCTTTTCGGCCAATGTAATTGGTCGAAAAGCCATGTGGCTGAAAGGTACATGGAGCGATCGGTCCCCACTGCGAAGCAGGGGGGTCTAGTCTGAGCATTGAGACTAGGGGTACCCCCTAACAGCACCCCCCTAATAACCGCACCCCAAAAATAACAACACTTTTATTTTCACTTTCGAACTTCTATTATAAATATCTCCATAAAGTTTCTATTTTTTGCATTATTTGTTTCCAATTTCTTTTGTTCATTTTCAAAATCAAAAATTATACCGAAGACTACTTTATTTCCGCTATTAACGACTTTAATAATGGCGAATCAATTACATAATCATTCCGAACATGGGGTATACTTATAAACACCCTTCGAGGTCGTTTAAACGGCGCCCGATCTAAAAAACAAAGGAAATAACTATTCCAAAAGCTTTTACCGGAATAGGAAAAGCATTTAACTAATTGGGTGCTTGCCCAAACGGTTTTAGGCCTTCCACCAACGCATTCAAAACTTCGCTTTTTTGCGGAACGAATTTTTCAGTCCGCCGGAAAAACATAAAGCTTTGGAAAACGTTGGATAACCCGGTTTTTGGCTCGTTATCCAATCCTGACAAACCAAAGGCCCCGTCGAATAGAAAATGCCCGGGTTAATGGGGTTATTACAAAGGGAATTAAATTTTGGTGGTTTTATATTATTAACCCCGTTATTAACGATATAAAACCGGAAAATCGGTGGAATATAGACGAAACCGGTATAATGGAAGGTAAAGGAGTTAATGGTTTGGTATTAGGTTTTAGCGGGAACCGGCCTTTATAGCGAAAAAACCCAGAACACGGGTGTTACGATTAAGGTATCGGGTAACCTTTTCTTAGGGTAAAGTACAGTGGGTTAAAGCAACTGAATATCTTAACTGGGTACCTAGGGTTTTTAATAACTGGGGTGAAATGATAATCGTTTTCAAAAGAATATTGAGGTTAACTCAAGTTTAATTGCTGCCAAATAACCCTAAAATCAAGTCTATCTATATGATAATAAACGTCTTTTATATAAATTATATTCCCAATATAATCTCTCTTAATATCTGGCAAATCGCAGAAATTATTTCCCCTAATCTGGTACAATCTTTAAAGGATTACTAAAATCACTTTCCTTGGCAATTACGTAATATTACGTAATTGGGTTCTTAGGTAATCCTGTTTCCTATCGGTCGGTGTTTTCTTTGATCGAATATCGTTAGGAGGGGTGTAACCCCGCCTGGCCTCACTAATACCAACCCGATTATTCTGGTCGTAATTAAGGCATTCCAAAACCCGAAAACAGGTTTAGCCCAGCCCGGCCCACCAGCCCATGGGCTCTTGGCGGGGGCCCGTAATAACCCACGGGTTTTCTTGGCGGGCTAATGGGGGCCCGCGGGCTGGCGGGCTCAGCCCGAATTGGGTAACCCGCGGGTTCTATTCTATAATAAATATTTAAAAGTGTTATAGGGTAAGCCAACGGCCTTGAGACCGTTAAGTATCCTTATTGGTATTATTACTAACGCTGGGGGAAAAGGGAGGAAAAAATGCATATCCGGGTCGTGGTAATATCCTTCCCCTTATATATTATCCCTAACCCGCTTTTGTATCTTATTACGTAATACGTGCTTTAAATACGAATCCATAATATAGCCCGTATTCGCCCGTCCTTTATCGGGTATGGTCCCCATTTGGAGGTATAAAGGCAATCCAGCGGGCGCGTATCCTAATATAATTTACCCGTCCATTATTCCGGGCGGTATAGGCCCGTAATCGGGTTTTACCCTCCTATTTTCGGCCGCGGTTATATCGCGGGTTTTTTATCCCCGGTTCCGTTTGCGGGCGGTTAATGTAATTCGCTTTTTCCTAATTTTAATTAATATAAATCCGTGGTCGAATTTTTATCCTCCCGTTTTTAGCTGCGGTTATATTGTGGCGTTTTTATCGTATTTACCGTTTGCGGGTGGTTATCGCGGTTTATTTTCCTTTTATTTTGGGCGGTATAAGGTCGTGGTCGGGTTTTACTTTCCTACCTTTAATTACGGAAATGTCGCGGTTTTTTTATTGTACCCGCCGTTTGCGGGTATTTATCGCGGTTTACTTTTTTTTTATTTTGGGCGGTATAAGGCCGTGGTCGGGTTTTACCCTCCTATTTTTGGTTGCGGTAATATCGCGGTTTTTTTATCGTATTTACCGTTTGCGGGTATTTGTCGCGGTTTACCTTTTTTTCATTTTGGGCGGTGTAGGACCGTAATTGGGTTTTACCCTCCTGTTTTTGGTTGCGGTAATATCGCGGTTTTTTTATCGTATTTGCCGTTTACGGGTATTTGTCGCGGTTTATTTTCCTTTTATTTTGGGCGGTGTAAAACCGTAATTGGGTTTTACCCTCCTGTTTTTAATTGCGGTAATATTGCGGTTTTTTTGTCGTATTTACCGTTTGCGGGTGTTTATCGCGGTTTACCTTCCTTTTACTTTAGGCGGTGTAAATTCGTTTATCTATTGGTATAATTCCTTTCCCGTAATGGTTGTCACGGCCAGGCATACATTGGAGAACCTCAGTGTATTAGGCGCTATCGACGAAAATTCTAAACTGAAGAGAAGAGAGAAATTACAATCGACGACGCGCTCAAGAGACGCGCTTAAATCCGGAGGTAGTGGATCCTTGTCCGATCCCTGGCTCGGTGTGGAGCCGAGTCGTGATTCTGAGGGTAGGTCTAGGGGCCTGATCCTCACATTACCCCCCTCTAAGGCCTGATCGACGTAGGCGGTCAGAGTCTTGAGTTTGTCACGTGTGTCTCCTCGGGGCCTTCCTCCGCTCTCGTGTCTTTTTCGCATCGTGCTCGGCAACATTGTCCTCGGGTCCGTCCTCCGCAAAAACATCCTCTGCTGCGCTCCTGATCCACTGTTGCAAATTTACCGGAGGTCCTGCTGCGTCGGGGTACTCCCTGTGAAAGGTATCCAGCAGTACTGGTGAGTTTTTCAAGTCGCGGGCCTCATACCATGTCTCATCAGGGTCGAGTCCGACCCACGATACCTGATATTGCAACGTCTTCTTTCGTCCGAATAGACGTGAGGCCAACACTTGCTCCACCTCCCACTCCGGTTCTCCGTTAATTTCGACCGGTGGTTCCGGCTTTTGATACTGCTGAGGTAATGGATCCGTTGCTGCCTTGCGCAGTCGGCTGGCGTGGAACAGCTTACTACCTTTATACCAGGCAGGGGTGTCGAGAATGAAGCTGTGGCCCTTTTCCTCGAGAATCGTCCATGGTCCTGCATTTTGCGAGTCCAACTTGGTCGTAGGAGCTTCGGTGGAAAGACCCTTTTTGCTAACGTAAACCGCATCTCCCACCGTAAAGTCGACCGGTCGCCGCTTCTTATTAGCCTGCCTCTGTTGCTCTATCTGCGCTCCGAGTCCATTGTTGCGGGCCAGTTCCTGGGCTTGCCGGGCTTGGCGGACCATTTCCAGCGCCTTATGTTGCTGACCGGTCTCCAGGTCTTCTTCGTGTAAAGGTAGAGAGAGCGGGTCTCGAGGGCGAGCTCCTGTTTCTGCTTCGATCGGTGCCATGCCGATAGAGGCGTGAACGGACGAGTTGTGGCCGAAGTCGAAAGCGGGAATATGCCGTCGCCAGTTCGTTTGGTACTTGTCTACATAAAAGCGCATTTTCTGATCCAATTCAGCGTTGGTAATTTCGACGCTGCCCTGACTTTGAGGGTGGCGGGCGCTTCCATGTTTATGCTTTGTTCCTGTCAACTCGTTTAAAGTGTTTAGGAACTCGGATATAAACGGTCCGGCGTTGTCGGAAAGCCATAAGTCGGGGACGCCTTTCCAACGGTACACAGTCTGATAATACCGCATGGCCAAGGTTTCCGCGGTGTCTGTCTTCTTTCCCGGTAGGGTGGCCAAAAGTTTGGTCAGTCGGCAGATGAAGACCCAGACGTAATCGTAGCCTTCTTTATCCTTGGGCATAGTTTTGCCGTCCACCATCACGTGCTGCCAACACCGTCTAGGGATCTCCAGTGGGTGCAGCAGCCCAGGCGTCTTGTCATGTCGTACCTTGTTGCGCTGACATTCGCGACAGTTTTTGATGTAGCGTTTGACGTCTCGATTTCGGTCGGGCCACCAGTAATCTCTTTTCAAGCGGCTGAGGGTTTTATTCTGGCCTCCATGGCCGAAGATCTTGGGCTCATGAGCTTCGCGGATGAGAGCCGTTCTTAAGAAGATCTTGCCATCCTGGGTAGTCTCGGGTACCGTTAACAAATTGTCGTGGTGACCTAGGTTCTGTTTCAGGTTTTCTTCCAGGATAAGGGCCACCAGGTCAGCTCCTTGCGGTGCGGAGGGTTCCAAGCTGCTAATGGTTGGAAGAGGTTCGCCGGGTCGGGAGTCGATCTTTTCTGGAGGGATTAGTGCAATGGTGCGGTCTAACACAGCTCGGGCCTTGACCGTAGGGTTGTCGATGGTTTTGCGCGAAAGGGCATCGGCTGCCACATTATCCTTGCCGGGACGGTATTTAAAGGTGAGGTCGAAGTTGGCCAGGTAGTCAGCCCATCGTATCTGGCGAGCGGACAAAAGTTTCTTGGTCGACCAATAAATCAGGGCCTGGTGATCGGTGAAAACACAGAACTTGGTACCCAACAGGGCTGGTTCGAAGTCCTTTAGCGTATTAATCACAGCTAATAGCTCCTGGTCCTGAATCGGATAGTTTTGTTCAGCAGGGGACATGGTTTTGGACGAATAGCCGATTGGCTTCCAGCTGCCATCGTCCTGTTGCTGCCACACGACACCGGCGGTGGCCCTGCCACTGGCGTCGGTGTCCATCCTGACAGGCATACCGGGTTTGAAGAAACTCATCACGGGGGCGGTGACCACCAGTTGTTTCAGCGCTTCAAAGGCAGCTTTCTGCTCGGGGCCTCTTTCGAATGGGACTCCCCTTTTCAATAATCGGGTCAGAGGTTCTGCCTGTTCGCTGGCGTGATGGCAGAACGTCCGAACGAAATTGCATAAGCCTAGGAAGGATCGTACTGCCGAAACGGAGGTGACGTCGTCCCATCGCCAGCTGGTGATGGCTTCGACCTTTTTGGGGTCGATGCGGATACCTTTACCGATCTCTAGAAGTAAACCCAGGTACTCGATTTCGAAGACGCCGAAACTTGACTTTTTAATATCGCCTTGGAGTCCGGCTTTGTGCAGCCTGTAAATAACCTCCTCGGTTTGCTTAAAGTGGACTTGCTCCGATTTATCCTCGGTATAAATCAACACGTCGTCTGCGTAGGCGCTCGCGAAAGCGTCCAGCAGTTCATTAAGCTGAGCGTTGATAAAAGCTTGGAACCAGGCCGGTCCGACCTTCAGTCCAAAGGGTAGGACCTTCCACTGAAATGTGCCTTGTCGCGTTTTAAACGCCGTTAAATACCGTGACTTCGGATCCATTAGCAATCTGTTAAAAGCTCGAATAATGTCGATCTTGGTCATCCTCCGGGCTTTTCCACACTTGCTCAACGTCCCGGCCACGTCGGGGGCAAGTACTTGTCGTCCTTTGATGAATTTGTTTACCCATCGGTAATCCACACAAAAACGCTGCTCCTTCGATTGCGGTTTAGGAACGAACAGAGTCGAAGCTGCGGTCTCCTCCATTGTCCGTTCAATGAAATCGATCCTCAGAAGTTCGTCGATGGTTTCCTTTTCCAACTCCATCATCGCGAAAGGGGTCGAATAGCGGGCTGGCCTCCCCTCCAAAGGTTTCTCGAGTTCCAAAACCACGTCGAAGCCGGGTCGGCTAGGCGGGAGAATCGTCGACGCCTTTTTGGAAAAGAAACCNTTTCGGAATTTCGTTCCTGCCGTCTGACGTCTTGGCAGAAGGTTGGTGGGGAGGGCTTCGCGCCTCTCCTGGGTGCTCAGAAACTGACTCGTACTCGTACGATCCGTCAACTTCGATGCTGTCGACTGGCTGATCTTGCTCTGTGTCGGATTGGGGCTCAACGGGCTCTTCAGGCTCTGTGTTGGCGCTGGTAGGAGCGGGCTCTACTGGCTCTGGGCTCACTGGGGCAACTGTAATCTCTCCGTTTTGATCCGAACCTTCGGTGTTGGGAGTAGCAGTGCCTGAAGCCAAATTATCTGGCTTTGCTGAGTTTGCGTTTGTCACGCGTTGGGATTGGCGAATCGGTGGGCCGTAATTCTTACGCGGCGACATTGATTTCGCGAATGGTGTCTTCTGTGGCCTAGTTTACCGTCGTGCACAGCCGACGTGGTGAACGATTGAATGAAGGGATTGAACGATATATTTTAATTGCTTCACCAGCAAATCATAGTGAGTTTAGAATTATGTCACGGCCAGGCATACATTGGAGAACCTCAGTGTATTAGGCGCTATCGACGAAAATTCTAAACTGAAGAGAAGAGAGAAATTACAATCGACGACGCGCTCAAGAGACGCGCTTAAATCCGGAGGTAGTGGATCCTTGTCCGATCCCTGGCTCGGTGTGGAGCCGAGTCGTGATTCTGAGGGTAGGTCTAGGGGCCTGATCCTCACAATGGTTACGGTTTTTATTTTTCGCATTTTTCCCCGCGTTATCGTTTTAATCCTTTTTATTTTCCAATTTTTCCTTTATTCGAATCTTTTTCGTCCTTATTCCCTCCTTTTTTTATTATTTTATCGATTTTTCCCGTTTTCCCCTCGTTTTGCTTTTTATTTATATTATTTTTATTTCGGCCGTCCTTATTTTTTATTCGTTCCTATTTATTATTCGTATCGTTATTTATCGCTACCGCGTCGTTATTATATCCCGGGCTTTTATTTTTTTAATCGCGTCCCAAATAACGTTTGGACAAATTAATACCGGTAGTGGAAATGGCCGGCCTCCCCACCGTGGTGGTTAATTACTTTCGTTACACAATAATAACGGCCGCCCATTTATAAATTGTATCGATTAAATACCGATTGGGTAATATCGTTAACTTATATTCGCAACGTTTTCGTTACGTTATCGGTACCGCGGAATTCCAGGGTAATTTAAATAACGACGAATATACCGCTCCGGAAAATGTATTTATTTTTTGCGTTTTGTGTGTAAAAACGTCCAAAACCAACGTGGTTTGGGAGTATGGCCCTGCCCCCGACGGCATTAGTTACCAGCGATACCGCGACACCAAAAAATTGCATTATTATTACAACGAAACCGCCTACGCCTTTAACCCTATTTTCCGCCGCCGTTTACGGGAATTAAAAACCACGACCTATAATAATCGTTATATTATCCAACTTTTAGTTAAAAATACCGTCGTAAATAATAAAAAAATCCCTGGTAAAAATACCGTATTGTTTCGAAATTTCCTTACCGCGTATACCAATTGGGTCCGCGCTTACCAGGACGTATAAGATAAAATAACGAATTCCGGGGCCATAACAACCTTTACCAAAACCATTATTTTTACCGTTATATTTAATACCCCTTTTCGCAACGGCGGTAATCGTAACCGTTAATTGGTACAAATTTTCGTACGCGGTTTCATTTACCTGGAAATACGTTTAATTCCTTTAATATTTAATTGTTTCGATAACGTTATTAATTTTTAAAAAAATTTTTAGGAACGTAATACGTCGCGTTATAAAAAAAATTTGCAGGAGGCGCGCCGAAATAATAACGTTTTCGTTATTTTAATTACCGTCCTAACCCCTTCCCCCGCCGTTTTTGTGCGCCAATTTCGCCCCGCGCATTCCCCACGCCTTTTCGCCCTTATTATTACCACGCCCCGCCGACGTTTCGAAACTCCTTTTTCGCGTTACCCCGTCGCGCTTCGTTTTATTCGTGCCCCGACTCGGTATATATTTGGTTTTTCGCGTCCCCGTGCCCTTATTTCGTCGCGCCTTCGTATTTTTAATCGTGGTATAGGCAAAAACCCGTTTTTTAAAAAATCCCGTCGTAAGTTTTTTTTAATCGAAAATATTACCCGACGTCGTACCGCCCTATTGCGGGAAGTTAACCAATTCGCCGAACAATAGGAATTCCCGGTTTTTGAAAATAACGCGGAAAATAATGGGATAAAAAAAAATGTTAAAATAAAGGAAAAAAATAAAAAGGAAGGAAATTTGGATGGCGAATTGGAGGCGTATAATTCGGTTTTTAATTAATATTTTATCGCCGTGTAAAATTATCGTTTCGTTTTTTATATATTAATTTAATTCGAAGGTTGGGTAGGTGGGATGCGGCCACGTCGCCCCAAAAATAGGCGCGGGTTATATGGTTATCGGTTTATTTTCGTTGCATTTCGCCCCGGTAAAAGGTTTAATTTAGCTTATTTTTTTTACCGTGCGTTTAATTAAATTAATATTAATTTTAGGTTTACCGCGTCGCTTTTTTTCCGGGGAATCGTCGATTTTTTAATTAATTGTAATAAATTTTTGGTCCGGTTAAATATTTAATTATTAACGTTGTTTCGATATTGGGCCATTTTCTGTTTGGGCCGGCCCCTATTTTGTTTCGAATTCGTTTAATACCCGTATATTTTCTATTATTACCAAATTTTCGCACGTGGGTTTATCGTATTTTTTCCATTTTACCAAAATTTTGCGTTTACGTTTTTTCCCCATTGCGTTTTTCGCGGCCAGGATTTCTTTTACCATTTATTTTTCCGCGGTTTCGTTATTTAAATCGGATAAAATTAATAACGGGCCGGGTTTAATATCGGTATAAATTTGGGACGGTAATAGGTCGTCCGCGGCCTTTTCGATTAATTTTACGTAAAAAATGGGGTGGATTTTTTTCGGGACGTTTAACGTAATTGTTAATGGTATAGGAATCGTTACGACCGTATATTTATTCGTTACGAAATTAAGCTTTTTATTCGGGCGATTAGTTTTAACGTTCCGTAAATTGAAAAAAATGTTATCCTTTATTTTAAAACGGTCCGCCGGTTTCCGTATTTTATTTGCGTTTTTTTTGGCGTTATTATATATAAATTATAGCGGCGTAAACCACGTTTATACCGTTTTTAAAGTGCTGTAAAAACAAATTCGCGCGATTTTTGGGTGTGGAACCCGGTCGTCCGTTTATTTATATTACCGGGACCGCGTTTACTTTATATCCTAATAATAACCTATTAGGATTAATTCCCGTGGTTAACGAATTCCTATTATTTAACGTTAATTAAACGGCCGGTAAATGTCCGGGCCAATTTATTTAATCGAATACCATAAAAACCTTTAGGTAATATTATATTTCCTAATTAATCCGTTCCGTACCCCCGTCCGTTTTTGGGTGGTAAAACGTTAATAATAATTGTAAAATTCCTATTTATCGGTACAATTCCGACCAAAAACCTTTTACCCAATCCGACCCCCGGTCCGATATAATCGCGTTAAAAAAGCCTTTAAACCGCCACCAGGTGGAAACGAATTTCGCGGCGCAAATTTCGGCTTTTATCGAATCCATCGCTTTTAATTGGATATATTTGGACAATTTATTAATTATAACTATTATATAACGCGGCGCGTCCGCATTATTGCCTGGAAAATCCGTTATAAAATCGATAAAAATTTATTTCCAAAATTTATCCGGTATTGGTAGGGGTTATAACAATTTTTATTTACGTCGTTTTAATAGTTTTATCCTGCGGTATATATCGCAATTGCGTACGAATTGTCGGATATATTCGGCCATCCCGTTCCAATAGTAATTTCGAACCAAAATCGTAAATATATTATTTTTACCGCAATAACCAATTATTGGGGATTCGTGGGTTCGTTGCAAAATTGCCGTGGTTAGGGGTTCCCAATTGGGTAATTAAAGGCGGTTTTTGTATAATAACGTGCCGGAAGCGTTTATTAAACAATCCGTTATTTATATTATCGTTTCGGTTTTGGGTGGAAATCGTTTTATATTTTGTTAAACCGCGTTACGTTTGCGGGCGTATACCGGGTTTTTTTCCACTACCTCGTTCCAAAATTTTGTTATATAAAATTATTGGAAAATAGATATTTTTTCCGGGACCGCCGGTAATATGTTTTATAATAATATTTAAAAAGTACCGATTATAGTTTTATTGGGTATTAGGCGTAATATTATCGTTCGCCTTTTTTCGCTGGTTTCGTTTTATTCCCGTTTCGATAGCGCGTCGGGGATTGTCGCGTATTTCCCTAGTCGGTATTTTAAAACGTAATTAAATTTGGATAAGATTTCGGTTTACCGTATTTACCGTTCCGACACCACCCTCGGTTTCGTAAAATATTCGAACGTTTTATAATCCGTAAAAATGGTGAAAGGAAAACGGATATTACGTAATTCCGTTTCCTATATTTGTAAATAATGGACGACCGCGAGCAATTCCTTATCGTGGATAATATAATTGCGTTAAACCGTCGTTAATTTAACGGTATAAAATATTACCGGTTTTTATAACCCGTTTTTCCTTTTTTATACCAATACCCCCCCCGATAACTGCGCCGGAACAATTTATTTTTATTTTCGTTTCCGTTTCGTCGCTTTATTGGGCCAATATTGGCGTTTGCAAAAATATTTATTTAAATATTTTAAAAATAGCGTTTTCCTCCGGTATCCATTTAAACGGTATTCCTTTTTTAATAAATCGAAATAAAAGCGCCGTTAAACCCGAATACCCGTTTATAAAATCCCGGTAAAAATTTGCAAATCCTAGGAAACCGCGCAGTTTTTATAACCTCGTCGGGGCTTCCCATTCCCGGATCGCGCGTAATTTTTCCGGATCGGTTTTTACGCTTATATTGGCGTATATAATAAACCCCAAATATTTAACGGAAATAACCGCGAACGCGTTTTTATCGAAATCCAAATTTAAACCCGCTTTTTTCAATTTTCCCAAAATGTGGGTAATTTTCCGTTAATAATCCGTTTTGGAACCGGACATATATATTAAAATATCGTCCAAATATACTAATATATAATCGTCCAATATATTCCCGAAAACGCCGTTAATATATCGCTGAAACGTGGCCGGGGCGCCCGTTAATCCGAATAAATATACTAACCATTCGAATAATCCGAATTTTGTGCGAAAAACTGTAAAATATTTATCCTTTTCGGCCACGCGTAATTTATAAAAAATTGCGCGCACGTTTACTTTAATAAACCATTTTACTCCGGATAAAGAGCGGAGTGTTTTTTTAATTAATGGTAAAAAATACCGGTCCCATATTGTAATAACGTTTAATATTTTATAATCGACGTATAAACGCCATTTTCCAAAGGTTTTCTGGACTATTAGGACCGGGGCTGCGGTTAACGACGCGTTTGCTCGGATCCATCCTTTGTCCATTATATCGATTATTTATCGCCGCAATTCCAATAATTAATCGCGCGGTATATAATATAACCGGCCTTATGGTAACGGCGGGGATTTACCGTCGTTATCCTTTTAAATCCGGATATAATAGTCCAATTCGCCCCTATGCGGGGGTAAAACCGAAATTTTGCCGTTATTAAATAGGTTTTCGAAATTTTTTAATTTTACGGGTAACGTCGCCGGGGGCCTTACGTCGCC
Organism: Pyricularia pennisetigena; assembly: GCF_004337985.1. Lineage (NCBI taxonomy): Eukaryota > Fungi > Ascomycota > Sordariomycetes > Magnaporthales > Pyriculariaceae > Pyricularia > Pyricularia pennisetigena. Next base: position 782,787 of record NC_043740.1, read on the forward strand.
TTTATTTACCGCCGTTAAAGCTAAAACCCGGGTTATATTTTGTAACGAAATAAAAACGAATTCCATTTATTCGTTTATATTTTTTTTTGTTTTTCGGGCCGCGGCCAGGAATATATTGCCCATAACCACCGTGGGTTTCCCGTTTTTCGGACGCAGGAACAATTCCTGCACAAATAACCTTTTAACGGACCTTATTTTTAACCCTCCCTAATTTGGGCTAAATACCATTTTCCGGTAAATTATCCAAAAGAATCCCAGGAATAGGTCCTGCGTTAATCCCGGAATTATATAAAAAGATATCGGCGCGGACCAACCGTCGATATTTACGTCGCAATTGCCTATTTCCCGTATATCGGTTCGTATTCGTCCCGTTACCGTACCCAACCGGCGGATTTGCGGTAAAAAAACCTTTATTATTCCCAATTTTTCGGTACAATTTTTGCTTATAACCGCGTAATATTCGCACCCTAAATCCATTTATATAATAATAAATTTTGTCAAATTAATTAAAACCGGGATAAAGAATGGTCGTTTATTTATTATAATTTGTATTTTTTTTAACTGTTTTTTCCGATCCATATTTATTAACGTATTATAGGGTGGTCCGGGCCCGTCGCGTCGGTTTTCCCCTAAGTTAAAATTATGGCCCAGGGTTAATTTTTTCCCTTTTCGGGGTCGTTTGGCGTCGGACGTATAACCGGTGCGAATTGGTAATTTTAGGCGTAATAGGAGGCGGACCCGTAACGGAAACAAACCCCCGTTTTACGGCGTCGTTGGAATTTTTAAATGGATATTTATAAAATTTTATTTTTCCTTTTGTTTCCATCCAATCGGCGCCCTCCTCGCTTTTTACCAACGTTATAACGGTTTCGGCCAACCTTTATCGCTAATACGCCCGTTATTATTATATTTTTTAAACCTATTTATAAGGAATTTGGGAGGGGGGCGTTCCGTTTTTGGCCGAAACGTTTATCCAAATCGATAACCTCCAAATTTTGGGCGATATAGCGGTATATAGCGATAAATCCGTGGTAAAAATCGGAAACGATACCCTTTCCTACCGACGCTTTTTTTATCCGGTTAACGACCCGGAAACGCAAATAATTGGCCCGTATTTCGTTTAATTATTCGAAACCCCCGGCCGCAATAAGGAGGCGTTCGAATTTGGTAAAAAAATGTGCGAATAATTCGCCGTATCGTATTCGGAATATTTTTAATTCGGCGAGGGTTTGGGTTTTTTTATAAAGGTTATCGTACGTGCGTCCCAAATATTCGATAAAATCTTCGTAATTATACTTTTTTCCGGTACCTTTTACCTCGTAAAAAAAACGGACGATATCCTATATTATAATAATAAAATTAAATTATACGTATTCGAATTAATCGCGCTAATTCCCGATAAATTCCGCGTCGCGTACTAATTTGTACGAAATAATTTATTTCCAAATTGTGAACGTAACCGGTGCGCCGTCGTATAATGGGGGGTTACGTAAGGGTTTTTTTTTGGGGCGTTGTTTTTGCGCGATCGCGTTTGCGTTTAAGGAATATAATTGCATTTAAACGATGCGTTCCTCCAATATCGCGATATTCGCGACCAGGTTTTGGTAAAGGTCGTAAATTTCCCCTCCCGCGCCTGGCCTTGGGTTAGCCATTATTGTGTTTAAATTTAAACGTTAGTAAATATTATAAAGTAAACCAACGGCCTTGAAACCGTTAAATATCCTTGTTGGTATTATTATTAACGTTGGGGGAAAAGGGAGGAAAAGGTGCATATCCGGGTCGTGGTAGTGTCCTTCCCCTTATATATTGTCCCTAACCCGTTTTTGTATCTTATTACGTGATACGTGCCTTAGGCACGAATCCATAACAAAAAGAAAATACAAAATAAAAAAAACAATTTTTTTTAATTATAAAATAAGATTTAACAAATATATTTTATATTTTTTATTCCAATTATAATTTTTTCAAATTCTTTTTAATTTAATTGATAAAACTAATAAATAAAATTTAAGAAATTTTTATTTTTACGGGTTTTTCACGGGGGCCCGCGGGTTGCCAAGAAAACCCGCGTTCAGTTTTGGGCCGGGCCGGGCCCCCCCACAAAAAATTCAACCCACCCACGGGTCGCACGCCCCACCGATTGGGGCTAACACGGGCCCCCGTGGGGGGGTTTTGGAATGCCTTAGTCGTAATATAAGGTTTGCTTTCATTTAACCAAATCCATTTAGCCTTTAAATAATTCGTATTCCCCTAATTTTTATTTTTGTTTTCATATTCCTTCCTTGCTAACTTTTTTGCGCCTTATCCAATTGCGTTTCCCAATCGAAATCTGGTCGTTCGTCAATGGAACGTCGCCACGTTTTCCTTTTTTTTTATCGGTTAATATTGTCGAAATGCCCTTTTATAATCCCTACTATATTAAAAACGTAATACTTTATCCAATATTGTTTCAGGATTTCGCTCGTTGTGTGGAATATATTCGTTCCAATCGTTTTAGGTGCGATATATTGGGTTTATTTACCGCTTAAATCCGTTATTTTGGGCGTTGATATTCCAGACTGGACGTGGAAATCGAGGCGCTCGAGCAGCAGATTTATACGCAGCAGGCAAAGATATTTCGTTTGCGAAAATAAAAAAATTGTGGTTTGAAAAAATAAGGCGAATTATATTTCGCGGAATCAACGATTTGGAAGAATTGGATCTCGTGGAGCGCGAAAAGGCAAAATAGGAGAAACGGCGGCGATCGGCCAAAATTTTCCCCGAAATATTTCTGAAATCGCTTTTCCAAAATTCCAGTTTTGTTTAGGATTCCTCTTTTCCGATAAATTTTTTGAATCCTTTTTTATTGGATAAAATAAATATTTTTGCGCAATATTTAATTGGTAAATTGTTTTGTCCGTATATTTTTATTTATCATATGTGTTAATTGTTTTTTGGTAAATTTATTTAATGGTATAGTCTCGAATCCTGGTCGATCCTTAGTTTTTGGAAATGGTAAATGGTGTTTTTATAAATTATCCTTTTTTTGGCTAATTTGCTCGCAAATCCATTTCCTAATAATATTGGCGAAATAATTCCTAACAATTTTGGAAACAATTAAGGGGTTCCCAAATATTCTTTTCGTATTTATAATTTTCCCATTTAAAAAAGTATTCTGTTTCACCGTGGTTGCGTTTATAATCCAATAATTTCTCGCTTTCGTACGTTTTATTTGCGTCGATATTAATTATATTTTATTTACTGGCACCGTCTGGTACTAGTCCCAATAACAGTATGTGCAACGTTTGATAAATATTTGGACTTTTTGGTAATAATAATTTATAATTGGTTTCGCTAGTTTTTTCATTAATTTCAAAAAATCCAAATTTTTCAAAATTCAATTGGCTATTGTGAGGAGGTTATGAGATAGAATAAGCTTAATCTTAAACGCGGGGAAAAGTGGATCACGTATAAGGCTGACGGAACGTTGAAATGGCAGATAACCGTCTGCTAGCGGGTAATAGAGATGATATATTGTTGTTGCACAATCGATTCGTTGAATCGTTGAATCGATGAAGGTTATGAAGGTGATGAATCTAAGGCTAAGTTGTGAATTACGTGTTCGAATCCGTAGGTGCAGATCTTCGATCCGGATGTCCGGAATGCGGGGTCACGTCACATGATTTGGCCTTATTCATGTGACTGACCTGCCGACCTATTGAGCCTAACGGCCCATTAAGCCTAACGGCCTGTTGTGCTTATGCATGCACAGAAAATCTGCGACCACAACGGGATTCGAACCCACGCACTTCAACGAAAGTATGATATAGATTATGGTACGTGCATTATACCACTAAGCTAGATTAAATATGACGTATTTGTTTTGTTGTTGAAACTATGAACAAAGACGTGATATATAAAGCTTTGTGTGTATAAACGCGTATACGTTTTATTTGTTATTTATTTATTTATTCGATGCAGGGTGACTAATAAAATTAGCCCGTGCTAGCCGTTGTAAAATAATGCAGGGTAGCTAATATACTTAGCCCTGCGCTAGCCATGTTCACAGCCATTTGGTCGCTGTGTTTTAATATTACGTCGAATAAAATAAACGCTATTTCTTTCCTGGAAAAATGATCCCTTTATCCGACGCTGGTTGGCGTATTTGGTCATTTTTGCTCGAACGAATTTTAATTTTTATTGGAATTCCTAATAAAGTTTTCGTAATTCGTTTGCTTGTTTATCGGTTCGTGGGGCCGTAATCGTGGTTTTTGGTTCTCCATATACGGTAGGATTAAATCCGTAATTGGTATTAAACGGGGTTATATTAACATTTTTATCTTTTGAGCTGCTATACGCGATTTATACCGTGGGTAATAGTCGTACCCATTTATTTTATTTATGGTTTATGTGGCATTTTAGGTATTGTTTTAATGTTTGGTTAACTCGTTTTATTTGTCCGTCTGTCTGTGGGTGAAATGCTGTAGATAATGTATAGTCGGTTGCTAGTTATTCCATTAAAGATTTCCAGCATTTTAATGTAAAAAGCTTATTTATATCCGTAATAATGCTTTTTGGAAGTCCATAATAATTGGCAATGATTTGGAGGAATGTGTAAACGATTTTTTCGGCGTTGCAACTTTATTATAGGGTAGGAAATAGGCGTATTTGGTGAGTTTATCCATTATGATTAATATGTAGTCGTATTTAGTTAAAATAAATGGTTTTTCGGAAAGTGGCGATTTGACGATAAAGTTTATAATAATAGTTTGTGTTAGCAATATGTGTTGCTAACAGGGGGTTTAACACTAGCCTAGGTGCGGCGTGGTGCTAGTTGCGTTGTAAAGGCCTGTAATTACAGGGTTTAAATGCATTAATTGTTCACTAAATTTTGGGATTAATAATTTCGATTTATTGGTGGGGGAAACTTTGCTTTGTCTCCCTTACAAACTCTTCGACATCGAAACGGGCTCCGCGCCCCTGAAAGCGTTCCGGTGCCGCACACGATTTTCCGAAAAATTATTTTATATGCGTGGCTAAAAAAACACCCTTATTTCCATACAAACCATCTCTGGGTTCGCACTAATTTGCTGATTTAATGAAAATTTCAACCAGGTACAGGGTAGCTGACTCGTAAATGCAGGGTGGGTGTTAAACCCGGTACAGGGTAAACCCCATTCGCTGGCATTTTGAATCGCAACTCCTGCAATACACAAAATATAACGGATAATCCGACAACCCCGACAGCCCCACTTCGGCAATATTTATTGTGGTTTATATCCAAATAAAAGTGGACCCATTACATGCTAATAACGCATATAATTAACACTATTAATTCGTTTAATTTGTTTAGTTATTCGTTCCTGGAACTGTTAATTTTCCGCTTGGAGCGTCGCGACCATTTAACGTAAGGCGTCGGCGTTGGCCGGAACGTTAATAGTGAAAAAGGTTTGTAGGGTGGGTTTATTTAAAGATATTGTTTCGGCGGTACTATTCGGTATGCTTTGAAATAAAATATTAAATAGGAGTTATTAAAATGTTACGATTAAGGTATCGCGTAATTTGTTTTTAGGGTAAAGTATAGTGGGTTGAAGCAATTGAATGTTTTAATTGGGTAGTTGGGGTTTTTAATAATTGGGGTGATATTATAATCGTTTTCAAATAAATATTAAGGTTAATTAGAGTTCAGTTGCCGTGAAAAAATCCTAAAATAGAATTTATTTATATAATAATTAACGTGTTTTATCTAGATTATACTCCCAACATAATCTCTCTTAATCTCTGGCAGATTATAAAGATTAGTTCCTTTAATCTGTTATAATCTTTGAGGGATTATTAAAATTATTTTCCTTGGTAGTTACGTGGTGTTACGTGACTGGGTCCTTACGTAATCCTGTTTCATGTCGGCCGGTGTCCTCTCTGGTCGAGTGTCTTTAGGAGGGTTGTGACCCCGCTTGGCCTCACTGGTACCGACCCGATTGTCTTGCTCGTAACACGCTCCTCGACAGCGAAAAACAAGGCAATTACATTTCCCTAAAGGTCGTAAAAAAAACGACGGATATTTTGGTAACAGAAAAAACCATATCGACTGCAAACCGTAAAAAAGGCTGTTTTAGACGGGAACCGCATTATCGAAACAGAAACCGTATACTTTTGGATGGAAACTTATAAACGAAAAAAAACAAATTATTTTGGATATTACGGAAATAGGGAACAAAAATATAATTCGAAAACTTTTCTGGTTTAAAAAAGCAATTCCAGGATAAGTTGGACTAACCGCCAAATCAAATTGGAAAAATACCTAGTAATTAAACGATCTCCAGCACAATAGGGTTTATATAGGAGATATAGGGTACGGAAAAACCAACTAAAACAAATGGGGTATTTATAGGAAGAACGATTAACCCCGGAACTAATACCGGAAAAAAACGCGATTATCTACTGGCTAAAACCGTTCCAATAACGAAATAACAAATACGGAGACATAAACTAAAAACGGTAAAATTCCAAAAAGAAATACCTAACATATATCCTATCATTTAACTTAAAGTTCGAAACCGGATTGCCCGAACACAGTCCGTTCGACTACGAAATGCCATTAAAAAAGGAACCCAACCAAAATTCCACAAAACATACGGTTTAAATCCAATATAAATGAGAATTTCAAACGAATACCTCGCAAAAAACTTCAAAAAGGTTCCATTTAACCATCGATATTACCAGCAGAATACCCAATCCTTTTCGTACTGAAACAGATTGAAAAACTAACGATATACGTGGATTATAAACAGTTAAACGACATTATTATAAAAAATTGTTACCCGTTCCCGTTAATAGGAAGACTCTGAAATATGCCTTACTGAATAAAATGGTTTGCGACATTAAACCTTAAACCTTAAAGGAATATATAATTTATTCCGGATAAAGGAAGGCGAGGAATGGAAAATAGTATTTCGTATTAAACGAGGACATTACGAATACCTGGTAATACCTTTCGGTCTTACCAACGCCCCCGCAATTTTTTAAACTATAATTAACCACGTTTTTAGGGAGTGCCTAAACATTTTCGTCGTCATTTCCCTGGACGATATTCTTATTTTTTCCAAGACGTTGGAAAAGTATAAAAAATACGTTTATACAGTTTTGCAAAAACTACAAAACGCTCAACCTTCAATTAAACCGGAAATATATATTTTTTACAATAAACAAATTAATTCTTTTGGAATATATTATCGTCCATAGGGAAATTAGAGTGGAAAAGCTAAAAATCCGAACCGTAAAAGAATGGTTTCAACCGTAAAACGTAAAAAAGGCTGGGGATTCCTCAGATTCGTAAACTTATATAAAAGATTTATCAAAAATAACGGCGCGATTGTCACCCCATTAACTAATATAATTAAAAAAACCCAAAGTTTCAGTGGACGGAATAAATATAACAGGTTTTCGAACAGCTGCGAAACGCAGTAATACGAAAGCCAATTGTCAAATACCAAATCCAGCAAAGCCTTTTCAAATCGAAACCGACGCATCCGATTATATAATCGGAGGATACCTGGGTTAACGAAATAAAGAAAAAAGACGACTACACCTTTGCACCTGTTTTTTCACAAGAGTTATATGGACCATAATTTAATTAGCAAATTTACGATAAAAGCTTTATGGCCATTATCCGAACATTCGATAAATGGAAACCATAATTATCCGGAATCAAATACGAAATATTAACTTATACGGACTATACAAATTTAACCCATTATATAACTAATAAAATGTTAAACAAATAACAAATTAAATGGGTAAAATTTCTATCAAAATTCCGTTTTGAAATTGTTCACCAAAAATCAACAAAAAACGGTAAAGCCGACGCCTTTAGCCGAAAGCCAAATTATAAAAATATAGCACCCGAGGAAATACGAAAGATCTTTGCAGCAAACGACAACGGAAACCTTTTACCAATTTACCAAAACCTTATAATAACCACCACAGTAACCACACCGGAAGAAATACCAAGGATTTACTAAATTAAGGCTTATAAATACCGAGGAATGTCCAAAATATAAAAAGGGCTAAAATAGGATTACGATTCTAAAGGAATACGACGAAAAATACGAAAAAACTATTAAGGATTGCGAACTTTGAGCGAAAAGCCAATTTACGAAATACAAGCTTTACAGATTAATATAGCCATTACCAGCCCCCAATAAAGCGTGGTAAACCATTGCAACGGATTTTATCGTTAAATTACCGTTTTCCTAAAAAAAATTTATTAGGACCAAATACGATAATATATTTAATTATAATAATTAAATTTACCAAATACGCCTATTTCCTATTTTATAAGGAAAGTAGCAACGCCGAAAAAATCGTTTACACATTTTTACGAATAATTTTCAGCAACTAGGGACCCCCAGAAAATATCGTTACGGATAAAAACAAGTTTTTTTGTATCGAAATTTTGGAAATCTTCAATGGAATAGCTAAAGTTAATCACAAATTATTTCCAACATTTTACCCGCAGACACACGGACAAATACAACGAAATAACCACATATGAGAACAGTATTTAAAATATTATATAAACCATGAGTAAGATAATTGGGTACAATTATTACCTATAATATAATTCATTTACAATAGCTTACACAACGAAAATACCAAAATAACCCCGTTCTACGCAAATTATGGATTTAACCCCACAGCGTATAAAAAACCCAAGACCACAGCCACGGCACCGCGAAGCGATAAATAAGGGAACAAATCATAACATTTATATAAAAAATTCCAGCAAGAATTAAAATTCGTACGAGGAAAAATGACCAAATACGCCAATTGATATCGGATAAAAGGGCCATTTTTTAAAGAAGGAAATAGCGTCTATTTTATTTGACGCAACATTAAAACACAACAACCAAATAGCAAATTCGGTTTGAAGAAATTCGGACTTTTTTAAATTAATAAAAAAATTAGCAAAACCAATTATAAAAATCATTATTACCAGAAACTATAAAAATCTACCCAACGTTTCACGTATTACTATTGGAACCGGCACCATACGCTACCAATATATAAAAAAAACAATCGAAATCCACGCAAATAAAGCGTATAAGGTCGAACGAATATTGGACCACAAACGCAACCACGGCGAAATAAAATACTTTATTACATGGGAAAATTACGGATACGAAAAAAATACTTGGGAACCCTTTAACCATTTCCAGAATTATTAGGAAGTATTCCGCCAATATTATGAGGGATTGGATTTACTAACAAATTAGCCAAAAAAGAACGATTTCAAAAAATACCATTTATTTTGTCCAAAAATCAAAAACCGACCAAAATTCGAAACCACACCACCAAAGGAACTTACGAAAAAACAATTAACATATACCACAAATCGGAATATACGAACAAAATAATTCACCAATTAAATATTGCGCAAAAACATTTATTTTATTTAACATAAAAGGATTGAAAAGGCCTATTGGGAAGGTCGAATCCCAGATAAAATTGGAATCCGGAAAAAGCGATTTCAAAAAAGTTTTAAAAAAGATTTCGGTGGACCGCCGCCGTTTTTCCTATTTTACCTCCTTATATTCCACCCGATCCAGTTTTTTCAAATTACTAATTCCGCCAAATATAATTCGCATTATTTTTTCAAATTACATCTTCTTTTATTTTCGCAAACGGAAAAGTTTTAATTGTTTTTTTAAATCCTGTATTATTCCGCCAAAATGTCCTTTTCCAAAATCTTTATTTTGACGTTAAATTTGGAATATTACCGACCAATATTGCGCAAATATATTTTCCAAACACCTAATATATTATAACTAAAACGGTTAACGCGAAAACATTCGACGCAACGAAAAGAATTTTGCGGTAAAATTGCGCAGCGCATTTTACCGCGAAATTTATCATAGGAATAAAAAGGTATGTCCACAAAAAAAGAAAGGGAAACGAAAAGGGCGTGGCGAGGTTTTATCGACGAACGACCAGATTTCGATTTTGATACGCGATTAAATATGGCGCAAAAAAAATTAGTAAAAAAAAAACCCTCCGGAACAAGGATTAAAGGAATACGGACTATTTAAAGGCCAAAGAGACTTGGTTAAAAGGAAAGGAAATTTAATATTACGACCAAATAAATGGGCCGGTGCCAGTAAGGCCAGGCGGGGTTATACCTTTTTTAACGATATTCGACCAAAAAAGATACCGACCGATAGGAAATAGGATTATATAAAAACCTAATTATGTAAAATTACGTGTTTATTAAGGGGTGATTTTGGGTGATTTGTAAGACCTTAATTGGGAATTACAAATTATGCAAATTAAAAAAGATTATATTTGGAATATAATTTATATAAAACGCATTTATAACTATGTAAATAGATTCGATTTTAGGATTATTTAGCAGCAATTAAACTTTAGTTAACCTCAATATTTATTTGAGAACGATTACAATTTCACCCCAATTATTAAAAACCCAAGTTACCTCGTTTAGACGCTCAGTTGCTTCAACCCACTGTACTTTACCATAAGAACAGGTTACCCGACACCTTGATCGTAACAAGTCGGTAGTGCTAGTGGCACGCAATATTCCGAGCACATTTTTAATATGCTTTGCGCTTTGCCCGCTCCACGTGTATTGCGACCAATTGGGCGGCAACGAATTTTATGCTTTCTCCATGGCCACCGCGACGGGCCGTGACTCCGCGGAAAGGTTGCTGGAGTTCCTTGCTGTGGTGGTAATACACATAGCCGATCGACACACATGGTTGTCCTGTGACCGGCGCCTCCGCGTAGAAATTAATTGAGTCACGCATCCCCGCGATAAAAATACCAATCTATACTTGAGAAAGTATTAATAGAGCCTTTTAGCCTAAACATGGAGCTCAGCCAAATGCTGTTAACCTAACAATTGTTCAGTCCAGAGCCTTCCTGGCATACAAACAAAAACAGATGACCAACTAACTACTCCTAACTCTCACGTTGGCATCCGTTCTGCTAACCTTGTCGACCATTAACCATACTTTTTTGTGAAGAAACACGAATCTAAAACATTCACTGATCATCGACCTTGATATTCCTTCCCACAAGAATCATTTGCCACCGGCAGTTTAGTGCACACTAGAAAATGATCCCCTCTACCATATTCTTTCCATTCCTGATGGCATCCATGGTCGTGGCCGAAAAGCGCAAGGCATCTGGGAATAATCCCCGGCGCTTTCTAGTTAGATTTCATGATCGGTACGATACCGGACCTCATACAACTGCAAAGGCTTGGGAAGCAGCTTTTGAAAGGGAAAGAGCCAGGTTTCCTTGGAAGTTGACTGGATATGATCAATGGACTAAAGTGCCCGGAAGGGACGAAGGATGGGTTTGGAGCACGCTTGATGAAGTAGACTATAAGTTCGCACTGGAAATAATGTTGGAAAGGGGATACCAAGAACGGCTGAATTTGCGGCCACCATACAGCACATGGTTCGAACCCGCCTATGGGACCTATCCTATGGCTAATCCTGTTTAATGTGTTGGTCTTCTACCTCGGTTACCTTGAGCGCAATCGCCTAATTTAATTTGATTACACGTACCAGCTAGAGCAGGCAACTTGTGGGGCTTAGCGCTTGTGCACTACTACGTCGAGAGTGAGCAAATTCAGGATGAATCGTTAGGGTTGTTGGGTAGAGAAGCTAGCAAACCGATGACAATCAAATCCCTCGTGCAACTTTACGGTTTTTTTTTTTTTTCCCGCTGCTCTTGGTGACTATTCCGTCTGCAGTATGGATTTCAAGTGCTTCATGATACAGAACCTCAACATCTATTCATCCTCTTCGATCCAGTAGAACTCCAGCTCGGCAACCATAGTCCTCGCAGGGATGGTCACGCAGATTGGGAAGCCGCCGTAGTCGGGGTCCTCGTTTGGCATCATGGCGAACGTTCCGCTCCTCGTCTCGTCCCCGTTCAGCACCCGCAACGTCTCCAGCCTGCCAGTCGCCGCGTCCACCACCTTCTTCTCCTTGAAGGACAGGATCCCCGTGAAGGTCGCGGGGCCCGCCGGCGCCCTCGCGATGGCCTTGGCCCTGACCTGGAACCCCCACCCGATCAGCAGGAACCTGCCGCCGCCCTGGTGGATTACCATACCGGCGCCGGGTCCCGGGCGGCCAAAGACGAAGCACCGCTCTATGGTGACCTCGTAGCCGCCCCAGTGCCTGACTATCTCCTCACCCGGGATCGGCGCGTCGGCTGCGGAGTCGGGGAGCTCGTCAAAGTAGAAGCCGACCGACGAGCCCGGGTTGCGCTGGGCCTCGAGCACGATGGGCGCCACCGAGTCCAGGAGCCCGTAGTGGCGCGTGAAGGGGTTCGTGGCCGGCTCGAGCGTGTCGATGCCAAAGGGCGCGGTGCCCATGCAGCCGTAGCTGCCGTAGGCGACCCAGATGCGGCGGGCGCCGTACTCGTCCCTGCGCTGCTCGGGGATGAAGAGCGCCTGCCCGCGGTGCTTGTACGCGGCGCACGAGCTCTCGTAGTCGTTGAGGTAGACGTCGGGCGCGACGAAGTCGAGGCTGGTCGCGAAGCGCTGCCACACGTCCAGCACGTTGCTGGTGCCGCCCCCCGACGGGTACACGCCCGGCTCGTCGCCGCCGCCGACCACGATGGGCCAGCTGTTGTCGGCGTTGTCGCCGTTGTAGTTTTGCCAAACGTTGCAGTACATCGGGATCGGGTACGCGGCTTTGCCAGCCGAGGCAACGTCGCTGAGGTAGCGCGCGTAGTTGTACGCCATGAAAAGCTCGTCCGTCTGCGGGCTTTTGCCAAACACCTCCTCCCAGCTCCCGCTCGGCGTGTCCTTCTCCGACAGCTGCTTGAAGAATTCGAGGCTCGACTTGAGATCTCCTCGGAGGTTGGCCCAGTCCGACTTGAGAAAGTCGATCAGATCGGCTGGGACGGGCTCTTTGAACGCCTTTTCGGCATGGACGCTGCCGTCTCGGGAATCGCCAAGAAGGCCCGTCTCGTTTTCCACCTGCATCATAACGACTGTAGAATGCTCCTCATCAAACTCTTTAATATGGGACATGAGCTTTCCAAATGCCTTCTTGTCTGCCTCCCTGGCCTCGGGCCGGAAGATGGAGACGACGTCGGCTGTTTCCAGAACACCGCCGGCTTTTCGTAGCCTATAAATAAATCAAGGGCAAGTGCACATGTCAGCATGAGTCAAACCCGAATGGTGTCGTACTGAAGGAAATGTAAAATTGGGGTAAAAAAACCAGTGACTGACTTGGCGCGCGGGAATCTTTTGGGGTTGGTCTTAACCCAGGCCGGTGCGTATGTAGAAATACCTTTGGACGAATGTTTCTGTCAGCCACCGCAACCTTCATCAAACGGCAGGCCGAAATGGATAAATGAGACCTGTACATACCGTTCTTGAAAGACCCAAACCAAAGCAGCACCAGGTGAATGCCGTGTTTCCTCGCTCCGAGGATCACCTTGTCCAACTCTTCAAAATCGAACCTGTCCTCCTCGGGCTCGATCATCTCCCACGTCACACAACCAAGTATCGTGTTGATGTGGGTGTCTCTTAGCTTCGCCCAAACTGTGTCCATATACTCCCCCGACGTAAGGGACGAGTTCTGGAGCTCGCCGGCGAGCATCAGCATTGGCTTGCCCTTAACCACGAGCTGACTAACCCCATTAGTCACTGCCAGGTGAGGGATCTTGGTGTCGACCGTTGCCGCCATCTTGGGAGCCTGTTCTTCGACCGTCATGTAGTATGGTTTGGTGGTCGAGTTGTGTTTTTGCTTCTAAGAATAAGAGCCTCTCGATAATGAAAAGAAAAGAAAAAGAAGAAGAAGAAAAAAGTGTTTATGACCTTTACTCAGGAACTTCGGGGGCAGGTGGCTTCAGTCTGAAAAGATGCAGAGACACGAACTTTTTTTCCACCCAGCTCAAGTCGGGACCAGGCCAATTTCAACAACGCAAGGAAGGCCAAGCTCTCCGAAGTCGGTTGGGGTAACTACATCATCGCCAAACTCTGTCCGAGCCAGACGCCGGAATTCACAAAGCGTGATTGGCTGATATGCCGGTTTTACATCGGCTAACCCCCAAAAGCCCACCTCAACCCCCTCGTGGGCATCACGAGCGGAGCTGGTCCCACAGGGGGCTGAATAGGGCAAGGCTACAGCCAAGCCGGGATTGGCGACGCGTGATTGGTCTTTTTCCCGGAGTTACTTAGCAGTACCCGCTTCCCCATATGAGTCCCCGCGATTTGATGCAAGTGTCTCTTCGAGGTATGCTGGTTGCACACTGGTTTACCCCAGTTTCCACGGCGGCCAATATCCGAATGCGGGGGAAGTAACATCATTCAAGCAAGCGAAAGAAGACAAAAAAAAAAAAAAAAAAGAAAGCTGGGGTTAGGTACGAAACGCAGGACCGCCCGACGCCATGGAACCTGCCCCATGATCGATTGACCCGACCCATGCAAAGGCTTCCGTCGAAGCTTTTTCACCAACAGGAATCAGGGGAACGTTATGGGTGGGACCGAAACGTGGTCTATAAAGGGGGATGTTTGAACCCATGTTGGATTCTGCACACCGTCTCATTGCTTTCTTCAGGGCCAGCCGATCCCGAACGACTTCTCAGCTTGATTTTTATTTTGTTTTCTGTCCAGAAGCTGTCATTATGAGTGATGGAAAATCAACCAACGTGGCCGTCGACGATCCTGCCGTCGAGTTTGGCGTCGCCGGCCATGGACAGGGCCTGGAAGTCCCCGAGGTTACCTGGTACAAAGAACCAGGTCTCAGGCGTCTGTACGCTCTGATGCCCATTCTCATGCTGGGTTCGACGATCAACGGCTATGACGGATCGCTCTTGAATGGACTGCAGACCATGGAACCGTGGAGGACCTGTAGGTTGAGTCGATCAAAAGTTCAAAAAAAAAAAAAAAAAAAAAAAACAAAAAAAAAAACACGACAGAACACAGGCTAACAGGTCTCTTTTTGCCTTGCAGATTTCGGGAACCCGAGCGGATCCACCCTTGGACTATACACGGCCGTTATGAACATTGGAGGAGTGACGGCTTTGTTGTTTGGTATGCGTCCTCCTCAACCAAACGCCACCAAAAAAAAAGAAAAAAAAAGCAACACGATCGATACGGAGCTGAATAAAAGGCTGATCTGATGGTGATGCAGCTGCTGTCATTGCCGATACCCTTGGAAGGCGTTGGGGAGTCTCCATCGGGCTAGTAGCTGTCCTCGTCGGTACAGTCATGCAGGCTGTTCCGGGCGTCAACGAAGGCCTTTTTATCGGCGGCCGCTTCCTGGTGGGCTTGGGGTAAGTCCACAATGGCATTATATTCCAGGAGTGGGCGTTTGTTGTGAGGCAAACTGTTGCTAATTTGATGCTACCCAAAAGCTCAAACGTTTCCCAGGGCTCTGCGCCGCTTCTGATCGTTGAACTGGCCCACCCGCAGCACCGCGGAAAGTTGACGACCATGTACAACACGCTGTGGTAGTAAGTGACACACACATCCTTTCCCCGGCTTACTTGTTCATCTTTGAGAGTGTCTACTGACACGTCTCTCGAACCGGCAGCGTGGGATCCATCGTTGCGGCGTGGACTGTTTTCGGCACCATCAACTACACCTCGGACCTCGCGTGGAGGATCCCGGTTGCCGTGCAGGCCGCCATGCCAGTGGTTCAGCTGATCGGCATCTGGTTCGTTCCGGAGAGCCCCAGGTGGCTGTGTAGCAAAGATAGGCCAGACGAGGCATTCCAGACGTTGGTCAAGGTTCGTATTGATTCTATCCTAGCAAGTTCAAACGGAAATCCCATCGGTTGACGTTTTACTTTGTTGTTTAGTACCACGCAAATGGAAATGCCAGCGACACCTTTGTCCAGGCCGAGTTTCACGAGATCCAACACACCATCCGGCTGGAGAAGGAGACCGCCAGCGGGTGGGCCACCCTTTTGGCAACCCCAGGAAACCGCAAGCGCATGTTGCTGGTCGCTCTGGTGGCCTTTTTCTCGCAGTGCAGCGGCAACGGCCTGGTCAGCTACTACCTGCATTCGATCCTCCTCAGCGTCGGCATCACAAAGTCCTACGACCAGAGCTTGATCAACGGGGGTTTGCAGATCTGGTCTTTCCTCGTTGCTATCGGTTTCTCGGTATTCCTGGTCGACAGGCTTGGCCGCAAGACGCTGTTCATGATCGCGGGTGTTGGCATGCTGGTTACATTTAGTGTTTGGACAGGGTAAGTTGATTCCATGTGGGCTTCTTGAGTCTTGACTGCTAGATATCTATTGGACAAGCCAGGTGGAACTGACGCTACGCTCTCTCTCTCTCTCTCTTTCTCTCTCATTCTCTCTCTCTCCAAAGGTGCTCGGCCTACTATGCAAACTCGGGAAGCAAAGAGGCCGGCAGCGCCGTCATCGCCATGATTTTCCTCTTCTACGGCGTCGCCGGCTTCGCGTGGCCCGGCTTGACGGTATCGTACATTGCCGAGATCTTACCCTACAACATCCGCGCCAAAGGCATGTCCGTCGGCTTTGCCATCTCGGCCATCTCGAGCGTCTTCAACCAGTACGTCAACCCCATCGGGCTCGAGGCGCTGCAGTGGAGGTACTACTTCTTCTACATTGCCATTCTCGTGTGCGAGGTCCTTGCCATTTGGTTCATCTTTGTCGAGACCAAGGGCCCCACCCTCGAGGAGATTGCCGAGCTGTTTGACGGCGCCGACGCAAAGGTGGCCAAGGGCGGCTCGACGCAGACGAAACTGGAGCAGGCCAAGGTCGACCACATCGAGGGATAAATTTCTCTGCCTCATCATTTGTTTATCTGATTTTCTTTTTTTTTTTTTTTGTTTCCCCCCCCTTTTGCCCATTAGTCTTTAGCTGTAATATGCTCTTGGGGTGCTAAGGCCGAAGTATTGAGAGGGCGTCGTGGGCAAGCTTGTCTCGCTCCGAGAGCAGCGTGTAATCGTTAGTGCCCTCTGGTGGCAGTCCAGTCTTGTCAGGAATCGGTAGAGCGTGCTGAAGAAGAAACTTTCCCATCCATCGATCGACTTGATGCGTGTTTGGGTTCGCCGAGGACATGCAGGCGCGCTGAAACGTGAAAAGGCGCTCCATCTGGCCGTGAGGATTTGATTTGATCAGGATTGTTATTGTTATTATCATTAGTCAAGGTCACGAGAACGACCACATAATCCGGTAAAAAAAAAAAGATGATATTTGGCTCACCATGAGGCCCACTGCAGGCCAGTATGCTCGCAGCTTGACGAGAATCTCAAAGTTGGCCTCCAGCCGCCGCCGGGCACTTGGGATCTCCGTGTCCGAGCCGAAAAGCAACATGTGAAGCAACGCCGCCGACGAAACCACGGTCATGTGGGCCACGACCAGATAAACGGCATCGCACCCCTTGCAAGCATGAGCCAGCGACAACAGATCGCTAAAGGCGGCGGCGTAGTAACGACACCGCGACGCAAAACGCAGCTCCCTGTCCGTCTCTCTCAGTTGCAGGTCCAGGAACGGGAAGTAGAGAAGCGTGCTGTAGTGGAAGAAGCCGAGGTGCAGGGCGACGAATGCGGAGCCCAACCCGAGCCGGGCTTGCCTTTCCACATTCTCCGGGGTGCAGGCTAGTTCGGGTGGAAGGTCGCGGGCCCACGAATCCAAGTAGTCGCCGATGCGTTGGGTATCATCTTCCATGCGGGCGTTGTCGACCATCCCTTCCACGTGGCGGCGGTGCGAATCTTGTATCGCGGCAAAGACCCCAGCAAGCTGCACCATGCGGCCCCACAGTCCCGGCCTTTGGAAGTCGGACTCGGACCAGCCGGCCCGAGACGGAACTGGGGGCAGCTGCGCGGACGGTTCAAGCCGGTGGAACTGCAGCTCGTCCATGGGCAGGGGGTGCTTGTCGTCGTCGGCAAGCTGCCTCCGAATATCCGTGCCGGCAGACGACCACCGGTCGATCATGTACAAGCTCCACCACACCCTCAGCTTGACCTCTTGCTCTATGACGGAATCGGTGGGTGCAGGCGCGGGCAGGCGGATGATCTGCGCAATCCTGAGGGCGATGCCAAAGTACAAGATCTCGGCGTCAGGGTACCCGAGCGCGCCGCAGAGGTTGCCGATGAGCACGGCGGCCCGAACATTGTCCAGGCTCATGGTCTCCAAGTCTGCCTTGAGGGCATCCCTGGCGACTTCCAACAAATCCGCGGGCCTGATCGCCGTAGATGCCTGGTCGGTGACCAAAAACGGGGCTGCCATGGCCAAGATGCTATACAGGACCTGATCCGGGACGACGCCGTCGTGCACGTCTCGCAATAGGGTCGCAGGGTGGAAGAGAGTGTGGGGCTTGTCGTGGATCAAATCAAGATAAATATGCACCATGTCGACCGTCTGGTCTTTGGAAATAGCGGGAGGCCCAACCCGTTGGGCCGGGACCGCGGGTGGAGGGGTCGGGGATGCAGGAAGCAGCGGCTTCGCGCCTGTCGACGGGACGACGGCCAGTGTGCAGCTTGCCGACAGTCCTCGCTTGCTGCAGGGGCAACATGCTCCTGGCCGGTCGCTGGCGCCATCCTCGACGGTACACTTGCGCTTTTTCAAGCGACACTCGCTGCATGCTTTTGCGACTTTCATCTGCGCCAAGTCCAATTGAAGGTTGATGAACCAAGATTCGCTTCGATTGTGCGATGCTACGAGACTACGATCCTTAGGGCTGTGCATATCCCATTTTGCTCCCAAACAAGTGGAGACGGCATCTGCTGTCGGTAGCCCAGTTTTTTTGCGGGGCGCGGCAACTGAAGTGCGAATGACCTCTGGGGCAAGATTATCCGACGTGGAGATGGGTTCGGAAACATTTGAAGACTGTACTGGCGGCAACCGGCGATTGCTTTGTAAGCAGTGCAGTAAAAGTTAAAATTAGCATCGCATACGGAACCAAAAGAGGCAAGTACCGTGTATCGGTAACTCGTTCATATCGTTCATATTCTCTCACGTGGCTGGCTTGTAGACCAATAGATAGATAGATAGATAGATAATACGACGAAAAGCAAGCGACATGTGCCAAGAGAGCGACCTCAGTAAATCCCGTCACGACAACTGAGTCGAAAACGCAAATGGACTGCTGTTAGCAGGCTGCCACGATTTGCAATGTAACTGAGGCGGCGCCCTTGCAGTCGCGAGCTCTTGATAGAAACGTAATTATAAAATCTCGCTCTTCCAGACCCAACAGATTTCAACATTTCATCCGACAACAGCCAAAAAAATGGTTCCCTCTCTAGCAGCCGTGTGGAAGCGGCATCTCACCCTCAACACCGATGCAGACGGGCTCCCTTATGTTCAGTATTGTCTGGTGTCGTTTGGTGGTCAGACGTGGGATCTAGATTCGGTTAAGCTGTATCTCAATGCTCTGGGCTTTGGTCGTGATGGATCGAGGTCTTTACGTCCTTTTACGATCTACTCGGGAGGAAGAACATGACGGTCCTGCTCTTGTCCTACACCATCCATGTCAAACCGTCTTTGCAGTATCTTCCCTTTCGTCTCAGCTATCCTTTTGTCGAGATCAAGCCCGAAGCTCTCGACTCTCGAGTGTTCCCTGTGCTCGAGAGTGTTCAAGTGTCTTTGGGGCCATGCTGAACATTGCACTCATCCTACCTGCAAACTTGGCGACCGCTTCTGAGTATGGAAAGATGGCTGGTTGTGGGATACGGCATGATTCTCTTTATCTTCATCTGCGGATGCATTGATCTGTCTAGCTCAGCTGACTTTGGATTCAAGGCGAGTGTATTCTTATGGCAAATTTTCTTCAATTCCGACTCGCAAATCCAGCCATCTACAAGACTTCATATTTGCCGACTTCTCAACAGTCGATTTCCCCTAATCATCTGCTTGATCTTTCTGGTAACTTATTCCCGGTCACGTTGGAACTGTATCGGACCACTGCCGCGGTATTCCGTCGGGACAGAGAAGCGTGGAAAGAGCATGACGTGTCAGTGGAGAGCGGAGAGAATCGACAAAGTTTAGATCCTTAAAGAGCATAGACGAGGAGACTTGTAGCTGCAAGGTACTTTTCTACCTCGACACTGACCTGGGGGTCAGCTGAGGCCTCCTCAGTATCCAGATTCCATGCCAGCCGCATTCAACACCCACATTTTCGACCGTCACAGCCACTCAGATAATAAAAAAAATGATTATAGCTCCGGACACGGTTCGAGAGGTTGCGAATGCCGTCGGCATATTCGCGATGATGGTTTTGGAAATAATACTTCAGCGGGGTTGTCTTACGCCGAGGAATCGGTATTACGCCAAGTGCTCGTCGTATTGAGATGATGTAAAAGCTCGGTCGTGCGGCATGTTCAGCCCTGCCATTGCGAGCATGGCCGAGACAATAAATGGGGGAAAGGATTTGCCAAGAAAATCCCACGCAGGCAATCAATGGCCATCGATGACGTCCTTTGCACCAGTTAATGACTGTATGTCAGGCGGAAGTAGTAAAAGGCTGAGTCCGTAGTTCCAAAGTACAAGACCGTTGAGATGGATATAAAAAGAGGCGTGTCGCTTGAACATATCTGCATGTTTTTTCAAAGACATCAACAAGGCACCAAACTAGCCACAGGAAGAAAGCATCAAACCGCGAAAAGAAAAAAAAAAAAGAAAACCACAATGCAATACAATGTAAGTCGGAGATTCATTCCTGACTCTACAAAACTCACCCAAGACGGTCAAGCTGAAAAGGTTACATGACAACACAAGATCATGGCCCCGCTGGCCATCCTCCTCGGCCTCGGCGCCGCCCAGTTCGAGGCGCAGTGCGACCAGACGCAACTCTTCAGCGCGCCGCGCGACGCCTACGACGCCTTCATCGACCTGATCCCCGACGGCGAGTGGCAGGACGACGACGGCATCGGCTTCGGCCGCAACGAGGGCGGCAGCCTGATCTGCGCGAGCGTGAGCCCCTGCGGCGGCTGCTCCATCACGGGCGAGCGCGTCCGCGACATGCTGCGCCAGGGCTACGACGACTGCGACATTGGCGGCTCCGGCAACGACGCCGGCGAGGGCCGCTTCTGGCAGTACCGCGTCGCCGACGGGGACACGTCCATCCTGGCCGGCGGCGGGCCTTGTCCGGGCACCTTTGGCGTCCCCGGCACGTCGGTCGCGGTCACGGGGAGTTGAATGCGGAGAGGCCGGGTGGGGAAACGGGGTTGAGAGTTAGGGGGCTTGCTGGAGGGACAACGGGCTGTATGCTAGTATTGGTACTGCGACATTTTTGGGTGCCAAGTGTCATGGTATAAAAGGACTAACAACAATACATATGTTTGTCCGTTGTTATTCGGCAGTCATTGCTGCGGAATTTGGGTGTGACAGTCCATTCATTCTCTTGGGCTGAAATAGCTCCCAGTGCTGACAGATTGAATATTTACAATGGTTGCCCTCATATTTTTCAATCTTACAGCAAATTTGGCACACCACTCGACTCTATATTGGAGGTCTCGGGGCTCGTGCGACTCGTAATTCGTGGATGCGGGGTCTGAGTTTCCTTCACCCCTGTAAGGGGTGCATAGGGTTTCGGAGATTATTCTCAGTTCTCACATAATTAGGGTTAACACCCGAGATATCATATCCCTATTCAGGTCATCGTGTCCCTCCCTTTAGTGTGACTGCGATTGCTCTTCCGACACAACTAAAACGTCTCGACTTCTACTCTGACGAGTAAGCAGTGGTGCATCTTGACATATTCTTGTCTGACTCTCCAGACTCTCAAGTGATCAGCTTTGGGATTTGTGCAC
This sequence comes from Pyricularia pennisetigena, assembly GCF_004337985.1. Lineage (NCBI taxonomy): Eukaryota > Fungi > Ascomycota > Sordariomycetes > Magnaporthales > Pyriculariaceae > Pyricularia > Pyricularia pennisetigena. The sequence continues at coordinate 804,535 of NC_043740.1, forward strand.
AGATCCTCCACATGGAGGCATTTGTAAAAAGAGCCAACACTCGAGTGTTACCGGCTGCCTGGCACGGGTCCAGAACAAAACGGGGCACCTGGCGTCATTCCCTCAGATAGGCTCAATCGGCGGCGGTTTTGTAGCCATGGTTGGAGCACTCGGGCATCCGTCGCGGTGTGCCTCGGGAGACATCGGCGGCCCATCATGGCAAAGCAACGGGTTTGGCCCCAGAAGCGGTACAACAAAGATACGACTGCGAGGTGGATCGGCCCCTCAAAAGTAAGCGGTCGACATGGGAAAAGTAAAGGGGTGGCATGGGGTCAGAGGTGGCATCATAAAAGCTTACTTCGAATTGGCAATTTCGATTGGATTGGTCCGTTATCGCGCCCCAGTATTGGCAGGGCAAAGGATTCGGGGCCCGTGGGGAAATCAATTGGCCGACCTGCCGTTTTGGTGGTCGACCTGCCTTTTTGATTCTAGGCAATGTTACATTGGCAGTCCGGCTGCCCCCAGACGAGACGCGTCCTGCGGCCACTTCTAGCCAAGATCGCCTCCCGCTCGCCTCCCGAGTAGCCGTGGCGTTGGCAAAATAATCAAGTAATTAACCGAGTGCACGCCACCGCTGGGAAATATAAAATACCCGCCCAAGGACCCTGCCTCGGCGCTCTTGTGCTTGCTTGGCTCTTTTTGCCATGCCCATTGCTACTCGATTCGAGTGGTGACGTCGCGGCCGTGTCTTTTTGTCAGTCGCCATGATTGTCTCCCTCGGCAAGCTGGCAACGGCGCTGCCGGCGCTGCTGCTCGCGACCACCGTCTCTGCCGTCTCATTCCACCGAAGCGGCATGGAGATAGGTCCCATCGAAGAGGATGAGACGCTTCCCGCGGTGGTTCGCCGTGCAGACGGCCCAGTCAACGGCTGGGGCGAGTTCGACCAGCTCATCGACCACGCCAACCCTCAGCTCGGCACCTTCAAACAGCGGTACTGGTACGGCACCCAGTACTGGAACGGAACAGGCTCGCCAATTATCGTCACCAACCCTGGAGAGCAGTCTGCCGCGGGATTCAAGTAAGACTTTTTCTTCCCCATGCACCCCGCTGGCATCGTTTGCCGTTAGTGTGCAAATGTGGACCGTTTTTGGCAAAAAAGAAAGAAAAAGAAGAAAAAAAAAAAAAAAAAAAAAAAACTAACACTAGTCTGTCGCAGCGTCACCTACACCACAAAGCGACGTCTCGCCGGTCTGATGGCCGAGAGGATAGGAGCCGCCGTTATCGTGGTTGAGCACCGCTACTGGGGCGAAAGCACGCCCTACAAGGAGTTGACGAGCGAGAACCTCAAGTACCTCACGCTCAACAACTCGATCCAGGACATGGTCTACTTTGCCCACAACTTCAAGGCCCCCTTTGACGACGCCGAGGGCGCCACGAGCCCCGAAAGAGTGCCTTGGGTTTTCACCGGTGGCTCATACTCTGGCGCGCTGGCCGGATGGATCGCCGCCAAGGCTCCCGGCACTTTCTGGGCCATCCATGGCTCCTCGGGCGTCGTCGAGGCCGTGCGCGACATGTGGACCATGTTCGTTCCCGTCCAGGAGGCCATGCCCCGCAACTGCAGTCGGGACGTGTCCGCCGCCATCGACTACATGGACGGCGTATTCAAGACGGGCAACCGGTCCGAGGTGGAAAAGCTCAAGGCCAAGTTCATGCTCGACGGCCTGAGCGACGCCGACTTTGGCCAGGCCATCGAGAACGGCCCCTGGCTGTGGCAGTCGACGCAGTTCTACACGGCCAACAAGACCCTCGGCGGCTCGGGCGTCAACCAGTTCCACCGCTTCTGCGACTACGTCGAGGGAGTCCACCCCAACTCTACGGCTGCCGTCCCGGGCGAGGAAGGTGTGGGCCTGACAAAGGCCGTCGAGGGATACGCCAAGTGGTTCACCGAGGCCTGGCTTCCCGGGCAATGCGAGTCCTTTGGATACCCGGAGTGGCAGGGCACGTACAACACTGGCTGCTACCAGAACCAGAACGCGTCCAACCCGCAGTTCCACGATCTGAGCTACACCAACCCCGTCAACCGCCAGTGGAACTGGATGTTGTGCAACGAGCCGTGAGTTTTTTTTNNCCCATTTCTCGACCACGATTTGTGTGTGCTTCTTGTTCTCCGTGTCCCTCTCTTGAAAGGCGAGCCGCTTAAAATTAACCAATTCAATTTTCCAACCAAAACAGTTTCGGCTGGTGGCAAAACGGCGCCCCCGAAGGCCGCCCCTCGATCGTCTCCCGGCTCGTCAACAACAAGTACTGGACGGACCAGTGCGAGCTGTGGTTCCCCGGCGGCGCGTACGGCTTCGCGCAGGGCAAGACCGAGGCGGACCTGAACGCGTGGACCGGCGGGTGGTCCGACCTCAACATCCCGCGCCTCATGTACGCCAACGGGCAGTTCGACACGTGGCGCGAGGTCACGGTCAGCTCGTCGGTGCGTCCCGGCGGCCCCATGCAGAGCAGCGCCGACGCCAACAACGGCACGCAGGTGCGCGTGCTGCCCGGCGGCGTCCACTGCTCCGACCTGTACGGGCCCAACTGGGAAGCCAACGAGGGCGCGAGGAAGATTGCCGACGAGCAGACTGCGCAGATGGCCGAGTGGGTTGAGGAGTTTTATGCTACCAAGGGACGGGCAAGGTAAAATAAAAGTCGGTACGGTTGTATCCGAACTGTGTACATGGCCATTTACATTTGGTGACTAGTTTCAATGCTCATCCCTGAAGCCAAAGCTCTATTATTTGAGCCGTGGCTCAATTGGGTGGCTTTGTAATATGCTTGTAAATCCATCCAAAAAAAAAAAAAAAAAAAAAAAAAAAAAAAAAAAACTTTTTGGTTCCGGATTAAGGACAATTTGTCCATTTTCATCGTTCAAAGCGGTACTTTCGACAATTGGGCGACCAGCATTTCGTTGTAATGAGTTAAATAAAAGTCGCCAAAATAAACGGATTGCACGTTACATATAGCGATTCGTAGGCCTGAAATTAGAACGCTTTTAATTTTTGAAACATTTGTGCAATCCGGAGTTTCAATATAAGCCTCACTTCATTTGCTGACAGCCGTTTTCTTTTTCTGTTATTTATCAAGTTTTGATTTTCTTTTACTTTATTTTTATAGAGTTTCAAACTTTTTGCACACGGGGGGAATATATGTATAATGGTTCTATTAGTTCTGGGGCTTATAATAAATTATATGAGCCGTCAAATAATTGCGCAGGTGAGAAATACATATATTCACAATAAATTTATAGTCGAAGTGCCCTTATCTTTTTACCAACTTCACTGATACCGAAATGAAACAGTGTGTTATTGGGGTTTGGCGTGCCTGCGTAAGCTGTGTCATTCGAGTGAGCGTTTGGACAGTTGGCTCACGCATTTGATCGCACTCAATCTTTTTTCCTTTTTTTTCTTTTTCGTCTGTCGTTCAATTTGCTTTTTTTTCTTTTAAATGCGGCGGAGGCTATAGTGCGTAGCCCTCCATTTGCCGCTCGCTAATATTGATATCGTTGCTTCAACGGCTATTCAGTCATCAAATCAAACAGCAAATGGTTAGGTTAGGCCCGTTAGGGTGCAGTTACTTTATTCAACCCACCCCTCGCACGCTTTGTGAACCTTCTGTAAAGCTATACCAAATTCCTCGGGCCAATTTTTGCCATCCACCGAACGCTGGGCATCCACTGAGAGCCTGCATTTGTGGTCAAACATGAACTCATATGTTCCGTGGGCTACAGTGACTTGGAATACGAACTTCACGATGGGTATTTGATGTAACTCCTTGGCAAACGAACCTGTTGGAAATCTTTGATTTGTAGAAAGTGGAGACCAATAACGTTGGGCCCCACATCTCCGACCCCCCTAAAGTCCGGCCCCTTTGAAAAATGTAACGACGAAATACCCCTTTTATAAACCGATTTAAATATAAAACTATCAACGCACAATAATACAGTCATTGTCAGGCTCTCCCGGTTCGCTAACCTCTTCTCCATCGTTCCAATCCTTTAAACAGTCCCTATTATTTTCCTGTGCTTTATAAACGTTTTTTTTGCTGACCAAAAGCTCGTTGGGATCCGGAATTACCCTTTTCCTTTTGATCGGCCGTACCGCCTCCAATTTTGCTTTTAACAAACTGATTTTTTGCTGAGCTTCAGCCAATAAGGTATCCTTGGTTTCGAAGCTTTTTTGGACTTTTGCAAACAAAAGCCGTGAAGTGGCGCTACTTTTTTCGGACCGGGAAATTTCCTGTAGTTGAAGTCGAATATCTCGGGTCGTTTTAGGGGTTTTCCAAATAAGTAAAGATTGGTTGTTAATTTTTTGGGTTGGATTTCCCGGTGTTTTATCCCTTTTGAAGCCGTTATTTTTACCTTTTTCGACGTTGACGTTGCTATTTTCTAATAAAAAAGGGTTTAAAAGTGGTTTTGCCAAGTTCACCAGCCATAACCCCGTCGTACGCCAACCAGATTGAATGGTTTTTGCTATAAATGCTTTTGATCTGGCTTTTCGATAGCAAAGTAGAAAGTTTCGTTTCCCAACAACCGTTGAACAGCAAAACTGGGTTACAAATCCCAGGTGACGTCGATAAGCTTCCTTTAACGGCCCAAAAACCGATAAATCCAACGGTTGAAGAACGTGCGACGAATGAGGAGGTAAATATAAAAGCTGAATATTATTTTGGAGGCAAACAAGCATAAACTCGTCGCTGACGTGTGATCCGTGGCCGTCGAGAACTAATAAACGCTTTTCAGGAGTTAAAGGTTGGGTATTTGGAATAAACACCTTTTTTAACCATTCGATACCTGTTTCATTATTTGTCCACCCGTTTTCTGTTGCATGAAATTGCCAGGTATCGAAAGGACTTAAATCAGCTGGAAACCATTGTTGCTGTACGTTTTTCCCCTTAAATATAACGAGGGGAGGTATAACAGCCCCCGTAGCTGATACACATTCGATTATGCTCGTCCAACCCCGCGTTCCAGGCTCTTTTCGCTGTAATGGCCGGATTTTATTACGCCCTAACACCAGGCCATTAGATCCTTTGCCTTCCATTATACCTGTTTCGTCCATATTCCAACGGTTGGCCGGTTTTATAGTATCGATAACGGGATTTTTCAAATAGGACCACCAAGATTTAATTACCTCGGTTGTAGCCCCATTAACCCGGGCATTTTCTATTCGCCGGGGCCTTTGGGTTTTCAAAATTGGATATCGGGCTATAAAACGGCTAACCCAATGTTTCCCAAGGCTTTTTCTTTCTCCGGCGGCCTGAAGAATTCGTTCCGCAAAATAGCGTAGTTCTTGATGCGTTGGCGGAAGGCCTAACGCGGCCTGCGCAAGTACCCAATCTGCCAAATAGGTCTCCTGCTCCTGTGAAAGCCTTTGACAAAATCTTTTCGCTTGTTGAATTGACTGGGCCCCCTTTAAACGATCGTGAAGGGTACTCCGAGGAATACCCCATTTTTGCGAGGTTTTGTGAACTGATTTGCCATTTCTTATGTCAGAAATGGCAGCAAGAAGCTGATTTTCAGTGTACTGTTTCATTGGAAAGTTTGGAGCAAGAATCTTCAAAATGCAAGTTCTAAAGTGAAAAATTCGTCTAGATATTTATAAAATAAAACAAAGGGTTGACGTGGCTGAGTAGATATTTTTAGGGGCCGGACTTTAGGGGGGTCGGAGATGTGGAGCCCAACGTTAAAGGGCCGACACTGTCGGGAAAGTTGAACAATTGATAATTCTTGTAGCCAGTCAAATATATGCTCAACTTTGGCTATATTTTTTTCTGTGGGTTGATATTCTGCTTAACCTTAAGATTCTTGGATTTCCTATTGCCATTCAGATTACATGGGCTAATCGGGGAAACAATACGTTGCTAACCCCACAAATAGTTGCTAACTTTATAAGCTATTATTGTATTTACTTTTTAGTGCCTTGAAAATTGCTGAGAATGGTAAAAGTAGTTCTATATTTTGATTGCTTTGTAATTTCCTGCGCCTGTCTGTATTATCTGCCAGCCTGTAGTGCTGACTGGCTCATGAGCAACGTTTTGCAATTATATTAATCGAATTGTCTAGTCGTGTTAACAAAACCCCAGCCTGTTGCATTTTGACGCAGCTGCACCTCGAAAACAATTTGTTGGCACGATAAGTTATAACTAAATGTCACTTTTTTTTTCAGTAACGAACTTTGTTTTCGAATTCATACAATGCATCCTTTGAGTTAAATATTGATCTCGGCGAATCCGAAACCCGTACTCTTTACCTTCTCCTGGAGAATTATAAAACATTGCTATCATGAATCTTCTTTTAGTAAGCACGGATGTTTGGACTTCTTGAAGGGCCTTCAACATATATGATGACGTATGGCTAGGTCGTGGTTATTATTGACTTTGGCGGGAAGTTAAAATAATTGAACCGCACGTTCACACCCACAAATGCGGACCCCGCTAAATAAATCTGCCTGGGATTTATACGGTTTGAATGCTATTTATGCAAGAACGGCTTTACCAAATAATACTGGGCATTAATACGCAGAGGCGAGAACTCAAATCTAAACCTGGCAATTTTCCCCGGGGGATTCATTTCCGGTAGTTGAAACCTACTTTTGACCGGTTTGTTTGTGCGTTACTTCCTATCACGTCGAGTGCTTATATTATTTTGTACAAGTGCACTAACAGTCAGTTTTCTTTGTCTGTAGTAATTATTTTGCACAATGTATCATTAGTAGTGTTCTAATGTTTAAACTCTTGCGCCCGCCGTGTGGGATGCGGAAAGGCGAGTAAATACTGCTTTGCTTATAGCCAAGAGGTACTATACAATATAAACAATCTGGTTTTCTGACCGATCATAATGTTCGAGGAAATCAGAGTTTGCTTTCTGTCATCTTGCTCTTAAGAACTGCTTTCACTACAATTTGCCATGACTATCAAGGATGCGAAACCAACTCGCCAAAGGGTGCTTGTCCTGTATCTTCACAACCTGCGGCAGAAAAGCTCTGGGTTTTTAGGGTTTTCTTAGTATTTTTATTTTAAGCCGCCAAGCCTTGGTCCTTCAAATACCAAATCGACTACTCCGGATTACTTCCTTGCGGCGGCGCCTTCTCGGAGTCATCGCTTTTCTGGCACGACTGGAGGTCGAGTAATCACCTGATAATATCGCACATCCCGCAACCCTTGTCACAGATCCGCCTGCATCATCTCCATTCAGCTCGAGGCTTCTCGAAGCAGCGATTGAAATGTAAGCGGACTATTAAAGCCACCAATCATGCGGTCGGTTTGTGCCGGGCGTCCCTCCCGGTGGTTAATTTTGCATCATGCGATTCTTGGCAGATGGGCTAAGGCCCCGGGACGGGCCTCACTCAGGGGTTTAATTTGTCGTATAAGCATGAACCTTGTAGAAAGCTTCCAATGCTACTTGTTACTGTACCCGTACCGAAAATCTGTTGCTACCGTACCCGTATCGAGCTTCCAGTGCTACCGTACCCGTGTCGACTCACCGATGTTACTGTACCCGTACGTAATATTTGCCAAGCATGACAGGTCTCTCATCATTCTAGTCTTTGTATAACCACGTATAGAGAATGCACGCTTGAATTCAATCAAAATATGCGTTAGCTACACTGACTGGAAGAGTCATCCGAACGCAGTTTTAACAATGATTATACTTATCCGGTAGGTACAGCGATGAAAGCTCTTCGATGTGACGTGACGCTGACAGCCAAGAATTCTGTAGCTGCTGCTGGTAAGATTGGAAGGTCGACCGTGTCTGCAAGTCATCTCGACAAGTGGAGAACCTTGAGGAACTCAAAGCTCTTGATTGCAGTTGGGTTTTCAGCTCTTCAGATTCCGTCGAAATATTGATACCGGTCCAGGTATTTGTGTTACTTGGCACATATGCACAGCGATATGCTCGGGTGGAGTACGTGAATGATTACATCACAACTTATTGATCAAGTACTGCGTGCCGTCGGAGCCGGTCCGCAGGCCAGGAGTATGACAGATTGTAACGATGTCGGAAAGCGTTCCTGGTGTCTGATCAGAGGAATGGGGAGAGACCTTCTCTATAGAACTGTTCTTTTTTCAGTAACGTTGCATTGAACAACTGAGATAGTGAACAAGGAATTCAAAATGCTTGGCGAGGTGTATATAAGGAGAGTTACTCCCTCGATTTTCAGAAAAGGACTCAAGTCGGCAGCCACCAGCAGCAAGTCTCAAGCACAAGAGCAGCACGCAGAAAACAAAAGACCCACATAAGTTATAACCCCTTCTTCTTCAGTCGCAGTCCTCAAGATGCTGTTCAACCAAGTCACCGCCATCCTCGGCTTCGCCGTCAGCTTCGCCTCGGCCGTCAACATCAAGTTCTACGCCGGCTCGCGGAGCTGCTCGGGCTCCTATGTTGTTTGTAGCGACATCGCCGCCAACAGGTGTTGCTGGGCCAGCACCAACTTCGGAAGCATCCGCTTCGACGGCGGGTCGGGCACCAGAAACCTCCGCGGCTTCGTCAACGGCTGCGACAACATCATCATCAGTCAGAATGCCGGTTTGCCGTTCTGCATGTCGCGTGGCGACGGCGGCAGCCTGAACGGCGGTGTGTGGCGCGCCGCGTCGCTGCTCAGGCGCGGGCCGGAGGAGGAGAGCTGCCCCGCCAGCCAGGGAGGCTGCAAGGAGACGGCCAAGCCCGACAAGGTGGTCCTCGCCGATGGGGCCGAGTACGACGTCAAGGATTTGGATGATGCCAAGTTGAAGGAATTGGTAAGTGGCAACCTTCGTTTAAAATTTGGTTTTATCATATTGGCTAACCATTTCTACCTTGTAGTACGGAACTCCTTTTCTCCATGATACGAGCGGTCGTGATCCGAAACCAAGCCTTGGAATATATGTTGCTAACAAACTGTTGCCATTTTAGCGTCGATCTCACCCTCAGCGAGGCCGTTGCCGCCGCCAAGGACGTCCCAGAGGAGTTCCAGGCCTTGCGTATCGCTTCTTAGAGGCAGAAGAGTGCCATGCCCAAGGCCATCAGGGGAGGAGTGGCTTTCAAGAATTACCTCTGAGGTAGTTTGCGCTTTCGTTGTGGGAATAAGCTACTATGAAAATTTCTTCTCATTCTTTACATTCTTTTCTCTCCACGTTGGGACCGATAGTCCAAGATCAAAACAGAATTTCAGCAACCAAGTTCAAAATCCCAAGTTTGTTTTACCAGCGGTCCTCGACATGACAAGACCAGTTACTTTTTATATAGTCAATAAAGCTAGCCTTTCACTATTTGATGTCGGATCTTGGCTTCTAAGAAGAACATTCCCCAATGACAAAAGCCTTTGAACGGATTCAAGAATTTCAATTAATACGCTAGACCGACGCTCCCAAGCACAACTGCAGTTGTATCGCATAGAGATGAGTTGACTTCACTCAGCGTTACGAGGCGGTAATATTCGCTGTATTGCATACTTATACCTTTAAGGAAATCTCAGTTCTGGCGCTACGGAACAAGATAGAAAATACAAAACAACTAAGTAACAAAGCCAAACGCGAAACCTCCGATGACACCCAAATTTCAAAAAACCGCCACAGCCGACCTCATATCGTGGAGGGCTCCCTCAGCCTCCGGAATATCCATGACAACCTCAACGGACCGGGGCACGTCATCCTCCCCCGCCGTCCCCGCCACTGCGATGTACTCGCCCGCGGCGGTCAGATCCTCGCGCAGTCGCTTGCTTCTACGGCTAGAAGCGGCGTCAACCTCGCCAGCAGTGGCGACACGGCACGAAGAAGACGGCGGGGGCGGCGCCTTGAGCACAACGTCGGGGAAGCTCTCTTGGACGCGCTCGGGCAGGGAGTCGACGTAGCCACGCCACATGGCCCGGCAGCCGCGGCACAGTTCGACGCCGCCGAAGCGGTGCAGGCGTTGCGCCCCGTACGACGACCGGTAGTGGCATCGGTTGCAGTGCGGCTCGCCGGACCGAGTCAGGTACGTCGGCAGCTCCGAGAACATGAGCTCCTCGCTCCGCGCCATTAGGCTGCGGAACCTCTCGGCCCCTGGCGCCTCGGCAGCGACGTCTTGCTGGTCTTGCTGGTCTTGCTGGCCTTGCTGGTCTTGTTTGTCGGGCTCGATGCTGGTGGTGTTGCTGTCAGCGCCGCTGCTATGGGTTGAACCGGCGTCGCTCACTCCGCTGCTGCTGACGCTACTGCTGCGGCTGCTGCTGCTGCTGCTGTTGTTGTTGTTATTGTTGTTGTGGTCGTTGCCGTCACTGCTGCTCTGACTAGCCACGCTGCCCTGGGCGTCCACGCGGTTCCACAGCTTGAAGTTGCGGCGCGTCTGCGCGACGACCGCGGCGGTCTCTGGCTTGCCAATGGTCAGGTCCTCCTCGACGAAGCGGTATCTGCGCATCATCATGTGGATGGGACCGCCGAAGAAGCGGATAAAGTTCATGAGGACGGCGCCCCCGGGCTTGCGGGCATAGGCAACGTCCAAAGCCCAGAGCATCTCGCGGGCGACGCGAAAGGCCTGGATGCGCATGTCGGCAGGCACGTAGGCGAAGGTGTTGTTGGTCTCGCCCTCGCTGCGGTGCTTGTAAAAGGCGACGGCGTCGTAGAGGGTGTCGCCTATCTCGGTCAGCAGCTCGAACTGGTCGTCGGTGGGGAAGACGTCGTAAACGTCGTTGCAGGCCAGCGCCGCCGCCAGCGAGAAGCGCGCCAGGGCGTCGCAGTCGCGCATGCGGAACCAGTGCCGCGGCGACGCCGCCAGCCCGTTGACGTAGCGCCGAAACAGCTCGCTGTCGCGGCGCTTGCTCGTCTTCTCCGACGTCACCAGCAGGAAGGTCTTGTACTCGCGCACCATGAGGGCGTGCCCGGGCGTGCCCTCGAACAGCGCGTCCAGCACCGCGCTGAGCGAGTAGCAGCCCATGATGGAGTCGCTGCCTGCCACGTCGACGAGCTCCCCGCGGAACTCCGCGATGATGCCGATGATGATGGTGCGCATGAAGGCGACGTAGCGGTCCCAGTTGGTGTACTGAGGGATCACACATCGTGTGTACTCCCACGCGCAGGCGTAGGCCTCTTGCTTCAACGCTTCCGACAGGCCCTCGACCCCGTCGAGGTCGTGGGCGATGTCGTCGGGGTAGTACCACGAGTCGTTGAACTTGGGAGGCATGTTGGAGAACGGCAAGTGCTGCTGCCTTGGCTCTTTGACCAGAGTATATGTTGGTTACAAGAACGAGTATATGTTGGTTACAAGAACGAGTATATGTTGGTTACAAGAACGCGACAAGCTGTATTTGGTTCTCGAGAAAATCTAAACAGAACTTGACAACAGAGAAGATGGCTTTGAAACAAACAAGTCTCTGATATTGACGCTTTATAACTTCCAGACAAGCCCGGCACACCAGGAACACGGCACGGACGGTTTAATTGCAAGAGTCAACTGCGGATGACCAAGGTACAATCTGTAATACCGCCTAATTCGGGCTTTGGGCTGTAATCGCTTGTGGCTCTTCTCTCCGCTCGATGCGCAGGACTGCATATTTTCTCAACCATCATCACCCCGTCCATCATCTCCTACCCCATAGTCTCCTCCGTGGCCAGTCTCATCCAATCCCACCTTCACATGAGGCATTAAAATTCAATATTATGACTTCACAGTTGCGCGGTACAGGGCGATCGGGATGACATCTTCTGCCAAGAAGTGGGAAGTGAGAAGTGGGAAGTGGGAAAAGGATTCGTTGATTCACCAGCTCCTCCATACCGTGAATCTGAAGCCCCCGATCACTGTCATGACTCGGTGATATCATACATATCCCGGAGGAAAGAAAGAACTCTTTACCAAGTTGCCGTGAGGCATCACGAGGCAAATCGATGCATGTATACTTGCATGCGTAATATGGAGAAGAAGAAAAAAAAAGAGTACGTCACCTTGATTTATTGTCCACATGCAACAACCTCAAGTTCCAATAACCTATCAAATGTTGCACCTGGGCTGCGGCAGTCAAGTTTACAGCAAGATCAAGGAACATTTCATAGTCCAATCCCGACTTGGGGCTTCTGCAGTTGCCTGAGAGGTTATATGCGAGACACTGCATGGGACGAGTCAGCTCCGTCAAGTTGTCAACTCAACTAACAGATTCCTGTTTTTCAATTGCCATCTAGCATGCTACAATCGATGGACGCTAGTACCGACTTTTCTGCACCTTTGGTTAACCCGCCAGTGTACATCAGAGTGCTCGACCACTGACCGCGTGCTCAATTGATATGCAAAAATGAAATAAAAAAGAATACGTATAAATATAGCAAAATTGGGGTTTTCTTTAGCAGCTACTCCAAAGTTTAATATACAACCCATTTGCGGTAATCACAGCTTGTCATTTTGGGTATCCATTTTTACAAATGTTTAGAAATCTTTTTTTTTTTTTT